>NW_027190219.1:0-48642 GCF_040958095.1 Procambarus clarkii | reverse complement strand
GATGTACACGTAAAACCGCTCTAATCCGGCTGAAACGTCGATATATGCAATAAAACATAACTTCTTCCCTTTCCAATATCTTACTCAGTATTTTAACGAGAAACAAATAGTTAATTGCAAATGAAGTGTTTAAGGTTAATTTCTAATCAATTATGTGTTTGCATCATTTTTATCGTATATTTAATGAATTAATAGCAATAAACTGAAAATTCACAAAACGTGGAAAAAACAGCAAAATATTGCCTAATTCGATGATATTTTGTTTATATCACGTAAAGGAAAAGGGGATGATAAACATCAAAATATTGCTGAATTCGATGATTTTTAGTACGAAACATAATGCAAGAAAACTTGCTTAAAATGCAAAATAATGCGAAAATCTGAGATTTGAAGGCCAAATCACATATCGTGATACTACATGAAATAGCAATCAAATATTGGTAAAAATTAATATATTTACGTAATATCAAACTACATGAAAAACGTGGAAAAAAGTCATTATTATACCAAATTTGAGGATTTTAACTTCGATCATAGAGCGACGTTTCGTATTTTTTAGGACCCTAGAAAAGCCGTATAAAGATGTTGCTTCCAATATAAATGATAAAAATCAATGTGTTTTTCATTAAAATTAACTAAAATGTTCCTGATTTTCGGTTTATATTACCGATGGAAGATGTACACGTAAAACCGTTCTAATCCGGCTGAAACGTCGATATATGCAATAAAACAGAACTTCTCCCCATTTCATTATCTTACTCAGTATTTAACGAGAAACAAATAGTTGATTGAAAATGAAGTGTTTAAGGTTATTTTTCTGATCAATTATGTGTTTGCATAATTTTTCTCGTATATATAATGAAATAATAACAATAAACTGAAAATTCACAAAAAAGTGGAAAAACGGCAAAATATTGCCTAATTCGATGATATTTTGTTTAAATCACATAAAGGAAAAGGGGATGATAGAGGTCAAAATATTGCTAAATTCGATGATTTTTAGTACAAAACAAAATGCAAGAAAACTTGCTTAAAAATGCAAAATATGCGAAATTCTGAGATTTGAAGGCCAAATCACATATCGTGAGAAAACATGAAGTAGAATCTAAATATTGGTAAAAACGAATATATATACGTAAAATCACACTACATGAATAACGTGAAAAAAGTCACTATATTACCATATTTGAGGTTTTTAACTTGAAATCATAGAGCGAGGTTTCGTATTATTTTAATCCTAGAAAAGACATATGACAATGTTGTTTCAAATACAAATGATAAAAATCAATGTGTTTTCATTAGAATTACCTAAAATGTTCCTGATTTTCCGTTTACATTACCGATGGAAGACGTACACTTAAAACCGCTCTAATCCGGCTGAAACGTCGATATATGCAATAAAAGCAGAACTTCTTCCCATTCCAATATCTTACTCAATATTTTAACGAGAAACAAATGGTTGATTGAAAATGAAGTGTTTAAGGTTAATTTCTAATCAATTATTTGTTTGCATAATTTTTATCGTATATTTAATGAATTAATAGTAATAAACTGAAAATTCACAAAAAGGTGGAAAAACAGCAAAATATTGCCTAATTCGATGATATTTTGTTTATATCACATAAAGGAAAAGGGGATGATAAACATCAAAATATTGCTGAATTCGATGATTTTTAGTACGAAACAAAATGCAAGAAAACTTGCTTAAAATGCAATATAATGCGAAAATCTGAGATTTGAAGGCCAAATCACATATCGTGATACTACATGAAATAGTATCGAAATATTGGTAAAAATTAATATATTTACGTAATAACAAACTACATGAAAAACGTGAAAAAAGTCATTATTATACCAATTTGAGGATTTTAACTTCGAATCATAAAGCGACGTTTCGTATATTTTAGACCCTAGAAAAGACGTATAAAGATGTTGCTTCCAATATAAATGATAAAAAATCAATGTGTTTTCATTAAAATTAACTAAAATGTTCCTGATTTTCGGTTTATATTACCGATGGAAGATGTACACGTAAAACCGTTCTAATCCGGCTGAAACGTCGATATATGCAATAAAACAGAACTTCTCCCCATTTCATTATCTTACTCAGTATTTTAACGAGAAACAAATAGTTGATTGAAAATGAAGTGTTTAAGGTTATTTTCTGATCAATTATGTGTTTGCATAATTTTTCTCGTATATATAATGAAATAATAACAATAAACTGAAAATTCACAAAAAAGTGGAAAAACGGCAAAATATTGCCTAATTCGATGATATTTTGTTTAAAATCACATAAAGGAAAAGGGGATGATAGAGGTCAAAATATTGCTAAATTCGATGATTTTTAGTACAAAACAAAATGCAAGAAAACTTGCTTAATAATGCAAAATATGCGAAATTCTGAGATTTGAAGGCCAAATCACATATCGTGAGAAAACATGAAGTAGAATCTAAATATTGGTAAAAACGAATATATATACGTAAAATCACACTACATGAATAACGTGAAAAAAGTCACTATATTACCATATTTGAGGTTTTTAACTTGAAATCATAGAGCGAAGTTTCGTATTATTTTAATCCTAGAAAAGACATATGACAATGTTGTTTCAAATACAAATGATAAAAATCAATGTGTTTTCATTAGAATTACCTAAAATGTTCCTGATTTTCCGTTTACATTACCGATGGAAGATGTACACTTAAAACCGCTCTAATCCGGCTGAAACGTCGATATATGCAATAAAAGCAGAACTTCTTCCCATTCCAATATCTTACTCAGTATTTTAACGAGAAACAAATGGTTGATTGAAAATGAAGTGTTTAAGGTTAATTTCTAATCAATTATTTGTTTGCATAATTTTTATCGTATATTTAATGAATTAATAGTAATAAACTGAAAATTCACAAAAAGGTGGAAAAACAGCAAAATATTGCCTAATTCGATGATATTTTGTTTATATCACATAAAGGAAAAGGGGATGATAAACATCAAAATATTGCTGAATTCGATGATTTTTAGTACGAAACAAATTGCAAGAAAACTTGCTTAAAATGCAATATAATGCGAAAATCTGAGATTTGAAGGCCAAATCACATATCGTGATACTACATGAAATAGTATCGAAATAATGGTAAAAATTAATAGATTTACGTAATAACAAACTACATGAAAAACGTGAAAAAAGTCATTATTATACCAAATTTGAGGATTTTAACTTCGAATCATAAAGCGACGTTTCGAATTTTTTAGACCCTAGAAAAGACGTATAAAGATGTTGCTTCCAATTTTTATGATAAAAATCAATGTGTTTTCATTAAAATTAACTAAAATGATCCTGATTTTCGGTTTATATTACCGATGGAAGATGTACACGTAAAACCGTTCTAATCCGGCTGAAACGTCGATATATGCAATAAAAACAGAACTTCTCCCCATTTCATTATCTTACTCAGTATTTTAACGAGAAACAAATAGTTGATTGAAAATGAAGTGTTTAAGGTTATTTTCTGATCAATTATGTGTTTGCATAATTTTTCTCGTATATATAATGAAATATTAACAATAAACTGAAAATTCACAAAAAAGTGGAAAAACGGCAAAATATTGCCTAATTCGATGATATTTTGTTTAAATCAAATAAAGGAAAAGGGGATGATAGAGGTCAAAATATTGCTAAATTCGATGATTTTTAGTACAAAACAAAATGCAAGAAAACTTGCTTAAAAATGCAAAATATGCGAAATTCTGAGATTTGAAGGCCAAATCACATATCGTGAGAAAACATGAAGTAGAATCGAAATATTGGTAAAAACGAATATATATACGTAAAATTACACTACATGAATAACGTGAAAAAAAATCACAATATTAACATATTTGAGGATTTTAACTTCAAAACATTTAGCGAGGTTTCGTATTTTCTAGATCCAAGAAAAGACATATAACAATGTTGTTTCAAATTCAAATGATAAAAATCAATGTGTTTTCATTAGATTAACTAAAATGTTCGTGATTTTCCGTTTATATTACCGATGGAAGATGTACACGTAAAACCGCTCTAATCCGGCTGAAACGTCGATATATGCAATAAAAACATAACTTCTTCCCTTTCCAATATCTTACTCAGTATTTTAACGAGAAACAAATAGTTAATTGCAAATGAAGTGTTTAAGGTTAATTTCTAATCAATTATGTGTTTGCATCATTTTTATCGTATATTTAATGAATTAATAGCAATAAACTGAAAATTCACAAAAACGTGGAAAAAACAGCAAAATATTGCCTAATTCGATGATATTTTGTTTATATCACGTAAAGGAAAAGGGGATGATAAACATCAAAATATTGCTGAATTCGATGATTTTTAGTACGAAACATAATGCAAGAAAACTTGCTTAAAATGCAAAATAATGCGAAAATCTGAGATTTGAAGGCCAAATCACATATCGTGATACTACATGAAATAGCATCAAAATATTGGTAAAAATTAATATATTTACGTAATATCAAACTACATGAAAAACGTGAAAAAAGTCATTATTATACCAAATTTGAGGATTTTAACTTCGAATCATAGAGCGACGTTTCGTATTTTTTAGACCCTAGAAAAGCCGTATAAAGATGTTGCTTCCAATATAAATGATAAAAATCAATGTGTTTTCATTAAAATTAACTAAAATGTTCCTGATTTTCGGTTTATATTACCGATGGAAGATGTACACGTAAAACCGTTCTAATCCGGCTGAAACGTCGATATATGCAATAAAACAGAACTTCTCCCCATTTCATTATCTTACTCAGTATTTTAACGAGAAACAAATAGTTGATTGAAAATGAAGTGTTTAAGGTTATTTTCTGATCAATTATGTGTTTGCATAATTTTTCTCGTATATATAATGAAATAATAACAATAAACTGAAAATTCACAAAAAAGTGGAAAAACGGCAAAATATTGCCTAATTCGATGATATTTTGTTTAAATCACATAAAGGAAAAGGGGATGATAGAGGTCAAAATATTGCTAAATTCGATGATTTTTAGTACAAAACAAAATGCAAGAAAACTTGCTTAAAAATGCAAAATATGCGAAATTCTGAGATTTGAAGGCCAAATCACATATCGTGAGAAAACATGAAGTAGAATCTAAATATTGGTAAAAACGAATATATATACGTAAAATCACACTACATGAATAACGTGAAAAAAGTCACTATATTACCATATTTGAGGTTTTTAACTTGAAATCATAGAGCGAGGTTTCGTATTATTTTAATCCTAGAAAAGACATATGACAATGTTGTTTCAAATACAAATGATAAAAATCAATGTGTTTTCATTAGAATTACCTAAAATGTTCCTGATTTTCCGTTTACATTACCGATGGAAGACGTACACTTAAAACCGCTCTAATCCGGCTGAAACGTCGATATATGCAATAAAAGCAGAACTTCTTCCCATTCCAATATCTTACTCAATATTTTAACGAGAAACAAATGGTTGATTGAAAATGAAGTGTTTAAGGTTAATTTCTAATCAATTATTTGTTTGCATAATTTTTATCGTATATTTAATGAATTAATAGTAATAAACTGAAAATTCACAAAAAGGTGGAAAAACAGCAAAATATTGCCTAATTCGATGATATTTTGTTTATATCACATAAAGGAAAAGGGGATGATAAACATCAAAATATTGCTGAATTCGATGATTTTTAGTACGAAACAAAATGCAAGAAAACTTGCTTAAAATGCAATATAATGCGAAAATCTGAGATTTGAAGGCCAAATCACATATCGTGATACTACATGAAATAGTATCGAAATATTGGTAAAAATTAATATATTTACGTAATAACAAACTACATGAAAAACGTGAAAAAAGTCATTATTATACCAAATTTGAGGATTTTAACTTCGAATCATAAAGCGACGTTTCGTATATTTTAGACCCTAGAAAAGACGTATAAAGATGTTACTTCCAATATAAATGATAAAAATCAATGTGTTTTCATTAAAATTAACTAAAATGTTCCTGATTTTCGGTTTATATTACCGATGGAAGATGTACACGTAAAACCGTTCTAATCCGGCTGAAACGTCGATATATGCAATAAAACAGAACATCTCCCCATTTCATTATCTTACTCAGTATTTTAACGAGAAACAAATAGTTGATTGAAAATGAAGTGTTTAAGGTTATTTTCTGATCAATTATGTGTTTGCATAATTTTTCTCGTATATATAATGAAATAATAACAATAAACTGAAAATTCACAAAAAAGTGGAAAAACGGCAAAATATTGCCTAATTCGATGATATTTTGTTTAAATCACATAAAGGAAAAGGGGATGATAGAGGTCAAAATATTGCTAAATTCGATGATTTTTAGTACAAAACAAAATGCAAGAAAACTTGCTTAAAAATGCAAAATATGCGAAATTCTGAGATTTGAAGGCCAAATCACATATCGTGAGAAAACATGAAGTAGAATCTAAATATTGGTAAAAACGAATATATATACGTAAAATCACACTACATGAATAACGTGAAAAAAGTCACTATATTACCATATTTGAGGTTTTTAACTTGAAATCATAGAGCGAGGTTTCGTATTATTTTAATCCTAGAAAAGACATATGACAATGTTGTTTCAAATACAAATGATAAAAATCAATGTGTTTTCATTAGAATTACCTAAAATGTTCCTGATTTTCCGTTTACATTACCGATGGAAGATGTACACTTAAAACCGCTCTAATCCGGCTGAAACGTCGATATATGCAATAAAAGCAGAACTTCTTCCCATTCCAATATCTTACTCAGTATTTTAACGAGAAACAAATGGTTGATTGAAAATGAAGTGTTTAAGGTTAATTTCTAATCAATTATTTGTTTGCATAATTTTTATCGTATATTTAATGAATTAATAGTAATAAACTGAAAATTCACAAAAAGGTGGAAAAACAGCAAAATATTGCCTAATTCGATGATATTTTGTTTATATCACATAAAGGAAAAGGGGATGATAAACATCAAAATATTGCTGAATTCGATGATTTTTAGTACGAAACAAATTGCAAGAAAACTTGCTTAAAATGCAATATAATGCGAAAATCTGAGATTTGAAGGCCAAATCACATATCGTGATACTACATGAAATAGTATCGAAATATTGGTAAAAATTAATATATTTACGTAATAACAAACTACATGAAAAACGTGAAAAAAGTCATTATTATACCAAATTTGAGGATTTTAACTTCGAATCATAAAGCGACGTTTCGAATTTTTTAGACCCTAGAAAAGACGTATAAAGATGTTGCTTCCAATTTTTATGATAAAAATCAATGTGTTTTCATTAAAATTAACTAAAATGATCCTGATTTTCGGTTTATATTACCGATGGAAGATGTACACGTAAAACCGTTCTAATCCGGCTGAAACGTCGATATATGCAATAAAAACAGAACTTCTCCCCATTTCATTATCTTACTCAGTATTTTAACGAGAAACAAATAGTTGATTGAAAATGAAGTGTTTAAGGTTATTTTCTGATCAATTATGTGTTTGCATAATTTTTCTCGTATATATAATGAAATAATAACAATAAACTGAAAATTCACAAAAAAGTGGAAAAAACGGCAAAATATTGCCTAATTCGATGATATTTTGTTTAAATCACATAAAGGAAAAGGGGATGATAGAGGTCAAAATATTGCTAAATTCGATGATTTTTAATACAAAACAAAATGCAAGAAAACTTGCTTAAAAATGCAAAATATGCGAAATTCTGAGATTTGAAGGCCAAATCACATATCGTGAGAAAACATGAAGTAGAATCGAAATATTGGTAAAAACGAATATATATACGTAAAATTACACTACATGAATAACGTGAAAAAAAATCACAATATTAACATATTTGAGGATTTTAACTTCAAAACATTTAGCGAGGTTTCGTATTTTCTAGATCCAAGAAAAGACATATAACAATGTTGTTTCAAATTCAAATGATAAAAATCAATGTGTTTTCATTAGAATTAACTAAAATGTTCGTGATTTTCCGTTTATATTACCGATGGAAGATGTACACGTAAAACCGCTCTAATCCGGCTGAAACGTCGATATATGCAATAAAACGTAACTTCTTCCCTTTCCAATATCTTACTCAGTATTTTAACGAGAAACAAATAGTTAATTGCAAATGAAGTGTTTAAGGTTAATTTCTAATCAATTATGTGTTTGCATCATTTTTATCGTATATTTAATGAATTAATAGCAATAAACTGAAAATTCACAAAAACGTGGAAAAACAGCAAAATATTGCCTAATTCGATGATATTTTGTTTATATCACGTAAAGGAAAAGGGGATGATAAACATCAAAATATTGCTGAATTCGATGATTTTTAGTACGAAACATAATGCAAGAAAACTTGCTTAAAATGCAAAATAATGCGAAAATCTGAGATTTGAAGGCCAAATCACATATCGTGATACTACATGAAATAGCATCAAAATATTGGTAAAAATTAATATATTTACGTAATATCAAACTACATGAAAAACGTGAAAAAAGTCATTATTATACCAAATTTGAGGATTTTAACTTCGAATCATAGAGCGACGTTTCGTATTTTTTAGACCCTAGAAAAGCTGTATAAAGATGTTGCTTCCAATATAAATGATAAAAATCAATGTGTTTTCATTAAAATTAACTAAAATGTTCCTGATTTTCGGTTTATATTACCGATGGAAGATGTACACGTAAAACCGTTCTAATCCGGCTGAAACGTCGATATATGCAATAAAACAGAACTTCTCCCCATTTCATTATCTTACTCAGTATTTTAACGAGAAACAAATAGTTGATTGAAAATGAAGTGTTTAAGGTTATTTTCTGATCAATTATGTGTTTGCATAATTTTTCTCGTATATATAATGAAATAATAACAATAAACTGAAAATTCACAAAAAAGTGGAAAAACGGCAAAATATTGCCTAATTCGATGATATTTTGTTTAAATCACATAAAGGAAAAGGGGATGATAGAGGTCAAAATATTGCTAAATTCGATGATTTTTAGTACAAAACAAAATGCAAGAAAACTTGCTTAAAAATGCAAAATATGCGAAATTCTGAGATTTGAAGGCCAAATCACATATCGTGAGAAAACATGAAGTAGAATCTAAATATTGGTAAAAACGAATATATATACGTAAAATCACACTACATGAATAACGTGAAAAAAGTCACTATATTACCATATTTGAGGTTTTTAACTTGAAATCATAGAGCGAGGTTTCGTATTATTTTAATCCTAGAAAAGACATATGACAATGTTGTTTCAAATACAAATGATAAAAATCAATGTGTTTTCATTAGAATTACCTAAAATGTTCCTGATTTTCCGTTTACATTACCGATGGAAGACGTACACTTAAAACCGCTCTAATCCGGCTGAAACGTCGATATATGCAATAAAAGCAGAACTTCTTCCCATTCCAATATCTTACTCAATATTTTAACGAGAAACAAATGGTTGATTGAAAATGAAGTGTTTAAGGTTAATTTCTAATCAATTATTTGTTTGCATAATTTTTATCGTATATTTAATGAATTAATAGTAATAAACTGAAAATTCACAAAAAGGTGGAAAAACAGCAAAATATTGCCTAATTCGATGATATTTTGTTTATATCACATAAAGGAAAAGGGGATGATAAACATCAAAATATTGCTGAATTCGATGATTTTTAGTACGAAACAAAATGCAAGAAAACTTGCTTAAAATGCAATATAATGCGAAAATCTGAGATTTGAAGGCCAAATCACATATCGTGATACTACATGAAATAGTATCGAAATATTGGTAAAAATTAATATATTTACGTAATAACAAACTACATGAAAAACGTGAAAAAAGTCATTATTATACCAAATTTGAGGATTTTAACTTCGAATCATAAAGCGACGTTTCGTATATTTTAGACCCTAGAAAAGACGTATAAAGATGTTGCTTCCAATATAAATGATAAAAATCAATGTGTTTTCATTAAAATTAACTAAAATGTTCCTGATTTTCGGTTTATATTACCGATGGAAGATGTACACGTAAAACCGTTCTAATCCGGCTGAAACGTCGATATATGCAATAAAACAGAACTTCTCCCCATTTCATTATCTTACTCAGTATTTTAACGAGAAACAAATAGTTGATTGAAAATGAAGTGTTTAAGGTTATTTTCTGATCAATTATGTGTTTGCATAATTTTTCTCGTATATATAATGAAATAATAACAATAAACTGAAAATTCACAAAAAAGTGGAAAAAACGGCAAAATATTGCCTAATTCGATGATATTTTGTTTAAATCACATAAAGGAAAAGGGGATGATAGAGGTCAAAATATTGCTAAATTCGATGATTTTTAGTACAAAACAAAATGCAAGAAAACTTGCTTAAAAATGCAAAATATGCGAAATTCTGAGATTTGAAGGCCAAATCACATATCGTGAGAAAACATGAAGTAGAATCTAAATATTGGTAAAAACGAATATATATACGTAAAATCACACTACATGAATAACGTGAAAAAAGTCACTATATTACCATATTTGAGGTTTTTAACTTGAAATCATAGAGCGAGGTTTCGTATTATTTTAATCCTAGAAAAGACATATGACAATGTTGTTTCAAATACAAATGATAAAAATCAATGTGTTTTCATTAGAATTACCTAAAATGTTCCTGATTTTCCGTTTACATTACCGATGGAAGATGTACACTTAAAACCGCTCTAATCCGGCTGAAACGTCGATATATGCAATAAAAGCAGAACTTCTTCCCATTCCAATATCTTACTCAGTATTTTAACGAGAAACAAATGGTTGATTGAAAATGAAGTGTTTAAGGTTAATTTCTAATCAATTATTTGTTTGCATAATTTTTATCGTATATTTAATGAATTAATAGTAATAAACTGAAAATTCACAAAAAGGTGGAAAAACAGCAAAATATTGCCTAATTCGATGATATTTTGTTTATATCACATAAAGGAAAAGGGGATGATAAACATCAAAATATTGCTGAATTCGATGATTTTTAGTACGAAACAAATTGCAAGAAAACTTGCTTAAAATGCAATATAATGCGAAAATCTGAGATTTGAAGGCCAAATCACATATCGTGATACTACATGAAATAGTATCGAAATATTGGTAAAAATTAATATATTTACGTAATAACAAACTACATGAAAAACGTGAAAAAAGTCATTATTATACCAAATTTGAGGATTTTAACTTCGAATCATAAAGCGACGTTTCGAATTTTTTAGACCCTAGAAAAGACGTATAAAGATGTTGCTTCCAATTTTTATGATAAAAATCAATGTGTTTTCATTAAAATTAACTAAAATGATCCTGATTTTCGGTTTATATTACCGATGGAAGATGTACACGTAAAACCGTTCTAATCCGGCTGAAACGTCGATATATGCAATAAAAACAGAACTTCTCCCCATTTCATTATCTTACTCAGTATTTTAACGAGAAACAAATAGTTGATTGAAAATGAAGTGTTTAAGGTTATTTTCTGATCAATTATGTGTTTGCATAATTTTTCTCGTATATATAATGAAATAATAACAATAAACTGAAAATTCACAAAAAAGTGGAAAAACGGCAAAATATTGCCTAATTCGATGATATTTTGTTTAAATCACATAAAGGAAAAGGGGATGATAGAGGTCAAAATATTGCTAAATTCGATGATTTTTAGTACAAAACAAAATGCAAGAAAACTTGCTTAAAAATGCAAAATATGCGAAATTCTGAGATTTGAAGGCCAAATCACATATCGTGAGAAAACATGAAGTAGAATCGAAATATTGGTAAAAACGAATATATATACGTAAAATTACACTACATGAATAACGTGAAAAAAAATCACAATATTAACATATTTGAGGATTTTAACTTCAAAACATTTAGCGAGGTTTCGTATTTTCTAGATCCAAGAAAAGACATATAACAATGTTGTTTCAAATTCAAATGATAAAAATCAATGTGTTTTCATTAGAATTAACTAAAATGTTCGTGATTTTCCGTTTATATTACCGATGGAAGATGTACACGTAAAACCGCTCTAATCCGGCTGAAACGTCGATATATGCAATAAAACATAACTTCTTCCCTTTCCAATATCTTACTCAGTATTTTTACGAGAAACAAATAGTTAATTGCAAATGAAGTGTTTAAGGTTAATTTCTAATCAATTATGTGTTTGCATCATTTTTATCGTATATTTAATGAATTAATAGCAATAAACTGAAAATTCACAAAAACGTGGAAAAACAGCAAAATATTGCCTAATTCGATGATATTTTGTTTATATCACGTAAAGGAAAAGGGGATGATAAACATCAAAATATTGCTGAATTCGATGATTTTTAGTACGAAACATAATGCAAGAAAACTTGCTTAAAATGCAAAATAATGCGAAAATCTGAGATTTGAAGGCCAAATCACATATCGTGATACTACATGAAATAGCATCAAAATATTGGTAAAAATTAATATATTTACGTAATATCAAACTACATGAAAAACGTGAAAAAAGTCATTATTATACCAAATTTGAGGATTTTAACTTCGAATCATAGAGCGACGTTTCGTATTTTTTAGACCCTAGAAAAGCCGTATAAAGATGTTGCTTCCAATATAAATGATAAAAATCAATGTGTTTTCATTAAAATTAACTAAAATGTTCCTGATTTTCGGTTTATATTACCGATGGAAGATGTACACGTAAAACCGTTCTAATCCGGCTGAAACGTCGATATATGCAATAAAACAGAACTTCTCCCCATTTCATTATCTTACTCAGTATTTTAACGAGAAACAAATAGTTGATTGAAAATGAAGTGTTTAAGGGTATTTTCTGATCAATTATGTGTTTGCATAATTTTTCTCGTATATATAATGAAATAATAACAATAAACTGAAAATTCACAAAAAAGTGGAAAAACGGCAAAATATTGCCTAATTCGATGATATTTTGTTTAAATCACATAAAGGAAAAGGGGATGATAGAGGTCAAAATATTGCTAAATTCGATGATTTTTAGTACAAAACAAAATGCAAGAAAACTTGCTTAAAAATGCAAAATATGCGAAATTCTGAGATTTGAAGGCCAAATCACATATCGTGAGAAAACATGAAGTAGAATCTAAATATTGGTAAAAACGAATATATATACGTAAAATCACACTACATGAATAACGTGAAAAAAGTCACTATATTACCATATTTGAGGTTTTTAACTTGAAATCATAGAGCGAGGTTTCGTATTATTTTAATCCTAGAAAAGACATATGACAATGTTGTTTCAAATACAAATGATAAAAATCAATGTGTTTTCATTAGAATTACCTAAAATGTTCCTGATTTTCCGTTTACATTACCGATGGAAGATGTACACTTAAAACCGCTCTAATCCGGCTGAAACGTCGATATATGCAATAAAAGCAGAACTTCTTCCCATTCCAATATCTTACTCAGTATTTTAACGAGAAACAAATGGTTGATTGAAAATGAAGTGTTTAAGGTTAATTTCTAATCAATTATTTGTTTGCATAATTTTTATCGTATATTTAATGAATTAATAGTAATAAACTGAAAATTCACAAAAAGGTGGAAAAACAGCAAAATATTGCCTAATTCGATGATATTTTGTTTATATCACATAAAGGAAAAGGGGATGATAAACATCAAAATATTGCTGAATTCGATGATTTTTAGTACGAAACAAAATGCAAGAAAACTTGCTTAAAATGCAATATAATGCGAAAATCTGAGATTTGAAGGCCAAATCACATATCGTGATACTACATGAAATAGTATCGAAATATTGGTAAAAATTAATATATTTACGTAATAACAAACTACATGAAAAACGTGAAAAAAGTCATTATTATACCAAATATGAGGATTTTAACTTCGAATCATAAAGCGACGTTTCGAATTTTTTAGACCCTAGAAAAGACGTATAAAGATGTTGCTTCCAATTTTTATGATAAAAATCAATGTGTTTTCATTAAAATTAACTAAAATGTTCCTGATTTTCGGTTTATATTACCGATGGAAGATGTACACGTAAAACCGTTCTAATCCGGCTGAAACGTCGATATATGCAATAAAAACAGAACTTCTCCCCATTTCATTATCTTACTCAGTATTTTAACGAGAAACAAATAGTTGATTGAAAATGAAGTGTTTAAGGTTATTTTCTGATCAATTATGTGTTTGCATAATTTTTCTCGTATATATAATGAAATAATAACAATAAACTGAAAATTCACAAAAAAGTGGAAAAACGGCAAAATATTGCCTAATTCGATGATATTTTGTTTAAATCACATAAAGGAAAAGGGGATGATAGAGGTCAAAATATTGCTAAATTCGATGATTTTTAGTACAAAACAAAATGCAAGAAAACTTGCTTAAAAATGCAAAATATGCGAAATTCTGAGATTTGAAGGCCAAATCACATATCGTGAGAAAACATGAAGTAGAATCGAAATATTGGTAAAAACGAATATATATACGTAAAATTACACTACATGAATAACGTGAAAAAAAATCACAATATTAACATATTTGAGGATTTTAACTTCAAAACATAGAGCGAGGTTTCGTATTTTCTAGATCCAAGAAAAGACATATAACAATGTTGTTTCAAATTCAAATGATAAAAATCAATGTGTTTTCATTAGAATTAACTAAAATGTTCGTGATTTTCCGTTTATATTACCGATGGAAGATGTACACGTAAAACCGCTCTAATCCGGCTGAAACGTCGATATATGCAATAAAACATAACTTCTTCCCTTTCCAATATCTTACTCAGTATTTTAACGAGAAACAAATAGTTAATTGAAAATGAAGTGTTTAAGGTTAATTTCTAATCAATTATGTGTTTGCATCATTTTTATCGTATATTTAATGAATTAATAGCAATAAACTGAAAATTCACAAAAACGTGGAAAAACAGCAAAATATTGCCTAATTCGATGATATTTTGTTTATATCACGTAAAGGAAAAGGGGATGATAAACATCAAAATATTGCTGAATTCGATGATTTTTAGTACGAAACATAATGCAAGAAAACTTGCTTAAAATGCAAAATAATGCGAAAATCTGAGATTTGAAGGCCAAATCACATATCGTGATACTACATGAAATAGCATCAAAATATTGGTAAAAATTAATATATTTACGTAATATCAAACTACATGAAAAACGTGAAAAAAGTCATTATTATACCAAATTTGAGGATTTTAACTTCGAATCATAGAGCGACGTTTCGTATTTTTTAGACCCTAGAAAAGCCGTATAAAGATGTTGCTTCCAATATAAATGATAAAAATCAATGTGTTTTCATTAAAATTAACTAAAATGTTCCTGATTTTCGGTTTATATTACCGATGGAAGATGTACACGTAAAACCGTTCTAATCCGGCTGAAACGTCGATATATGCAATAAAAACAGAACTTCTCCCCATTTCATTATCTTACTCAGTATTTTAACGAGAAACAAATAGTTGATTGAAAATGAAGTGTTTAAGGTTATTTTCTGATCAATTATGTGTTTGCATAATTTTTCTCGTATATATAATGAAATAATAACAATAAACTGAAAATTCACAAAAAAGTGGAAAAACGGCAAAATATTGCCTAATTCGATGATATTTTGTTTAAATCACATAAAGGAAAAGGGGATGATAGAGGTCAAAATATTGCTAAATTCGATGATTTTTAGTACAAAACAAAATGCAAGAAAACTTGCTTAAAAATGCAAAATATGCGAAATTCTGAGATTTGAAGGCCAAATCACATATCGTGAGAAAACATGAAGTAGAATCGAAATATTGGTAAAAACGAATATATATACGTAAAATTACACTACATGAATAACGTGAAAAAAAATCACAATATTAACATATTTGAGGATTTTAACTTCAAAACATAGAGCGAGGTTTCGTATTTTCTAGATCCAAGAAAAGACATATAACAATGTTGTTTCAAATTCAAATGATAAAAATCAATGTGTTTTCATTAGAATTAACTAAAATGTTCGTGATTTTCCGTTTATATTACCGATGGAAGATGTACACGTAAAACCGCTCTAATCCGGCTGAAACGTCGATATATGCAATAAAACATAACTTCTTCCCTTTCCAATATCTTACTCAGTATTTTAACGAGAAACAAATAGTTAATTGAAAATGAAGTGTTTAAGGTTAATTTCTAATCAATTATGTGTTTGCATCATTTTTATCGTATATTTAATGAATTAATAGCAATAAACTGAAAATTCACAAAAACGTGGAAAAACAGCAAAATATTGCCTAATTCGATGATATTTTGTTTATATCACGTAAAGGAAAAGGGGATGATAAACATCAAAATATTGCTGAATTCGATGATTTTTAGTACGAAACATAATGCAAGAAAACTTGCTTAAAATGCAAAATAATGCGAAAATCTGAGATTTGAAGGCCAAATCACATATCGTGATACTACATGAAATAGCATCAAAATATTGGTAAAAATTAATATATTTACGTAATATCAAACTACATGAAAAACGTGAAAAAAGTCATTATTATACCAAATTTGAGGATTTTAACTTCGAATCATAGAGCGACGTTTCGTATTTTTTAGACCCTAGAAAAGCCGTATAAAGATGTTGCTTCCAATATAAATGATAAAAATCAATGTGTTTTCATTAAAATTAACTAAAATGTTCCTGATTTTCGGTTTATATTACCGATGGAAGATGTACACGTAAAACCGTTCTAATCCGGCTGAAACGTCGATATATGCAATAAAAACAGAACTTCTCCCCATTTCATTATCTTACTCAGTATTTTAACGAGAAACAAATAGTTGATTGAAAATGAAGTGTTTAAGGTTATTTTCTGATCAATTATGTGTTTGCATAATTTTTCTCGTATATATAATGAAATAATAACAATAAACTGAAAATTCACAAAAAAGTGGAAAAACGGCAAAATATTGCCTAATTCGATGATATTTTGTTTAAATCACATAAAGGAAAAGGGGATGATAGAGGTCAAAATATTGCTAAATTCGATGATTTTTAGTACAAAACAAAATGCAAGAAAACTTGCTTAAAAATGCAAAATATGCGAAATTCTGAGATTTGAAGGCCAAATCACATATCGTGAGAAAACATGAAGTAGAATCGAAATATTGGTAAAAACGAATATATATACGTAAAATTACACTACATGAATAACGTGAAAAAAAATCACAATATTAACATATTTGAGGATTTTAACTTCAAAACATAGAGCGAGGTTTCGTATTTTCTAGATCCAAGAAAAGACATATAACAATGTTGTTTCAAATTCAAATGATAAAAATCAATGTGTTTTCATTAGAATTAACTAAAATGTTCGTGATTTTCCGTTTATATTACCGATGGAAGATGTACACGTAAAACCGCTCTAATCCGGCTGAAACGTCGGTATATGCAATAAAACATAACTTCTTCCCTTTCCAATATCTTACTCAGTATTTTAACGAGAAACAAATAGTTAATTGCAAATGAAGTGTTTAAGGTTAATTTCTAATCAATTATGTGTTTGCATAATTTTTCTCGTATATATAATGAAATAATAACAATAAACTGAAAATTCACAAAAAAGTGGAAAAACGGCAAAATATTGCCTAATTCGATGATATTTTGTTTAAATCACATAAAGGAAAAGGGGATGATAGAGGTCAAAATATTGCTAAATTCGATGATTTTTAGTACAAAACAAAATGCAAGAAAACTTGCTTAAAAATGCAAAATATGCGAAATTCTGAGATTTGAAGGCCAAATCACATATCGTGAGAAAACATGAAGTAGAATCTAAATATTGGTAAAAACGAATATATATACGTAAAATCACACTACATGAATAACGTGAAAAAAGTCACTATATTACCATATTTGAGGTTTTTAACTTGAAATCATAGAGCGAGGTTTCGTATTATTTTAATCCTAGAAAAGACATATGACAATGTTGTTTCAAATACAAATGATAAAAATCAATGTGTTTTCATTAGAATTACCTAAAATGTTCCTGATTTTCCGTTTACATTACCGATGGAAGATGTACACTTAAAACCGCTCTAATCCGGCTGAAACGTCGATATATGCAATAAAAGCAGAACTTCTTCCCATTCCAATATCTTACTCAGTATTTTAACGAGAAACAAATGGTTGATTGAAAATGAAGTGTTTAAGGTTAATTTCTAATCAATTATTTGTTTGCATAATTTTTATCGTATATTTAATGAATTAATAGTAATAAACTGAAAATTCACAAAAAGGTGGAAAAACAGCAAAATATTGCCTAATTCGATGATATTTTGTTTATATCACATAAAGGAAAAGGGGATGATAAACATCAAAATATTGCTGAATTCGATGATTTTTAGTACGAAACAAAATGCAAGAAAACTTGCTTAAAATGCAATATAATGCGAAAATCTGAGATTTGAAGGCCAAATCACATATCGTGATACTACATGAAATAGTATCGAAATATTGGTAAAAATTAATATATTTACGTAATAACAAACTACATGAAAAACGTGAAAAAAGTCATTATTATACCAAATATGAGGATTTTAACTTCGAATCATAAAGCGACGTTTCGAATTTTTTAGACCCTAGAAAAGACGTATAAAGATGTTGCTTCCAATTTTTATGATAAAAATCAATGTGTTTTCATTAAAATTAACTAAAATGTTCCTGATTTTCGGTTTATATTACCGATGGAAGATGTACACGTAAAACCGTTCTAATCCGGCTGAAACGTCGATATATGCAATAAAAACAGAACTTCTCCCCATTTCATTATCTTACTCAGTATTTTAACGAGAAACAAATAGTTGATTGAAAATGAAGTGTTTAAGGTTATTTTCTGATCAATTATGTGTTTGCATAATTTTTCTCGTATATATAATGAAATAATAACAATAAACTGAAAATTCACAAAAAAGTGGAAAAACGGCAAAATATTGCCTAATTCGATGATATTTTGTTTAAATCACATAAAGGAAAAGGGGATGATAGAGGTCAAAATATTGCTAAATTCGATGATTTTTAGTACAAAACAAAATGCAAGAAAACTTGCTTAAAAATGCAAAATATGCGAAATTCTGAGATTTGAAGGCCAAATCACATATCGTGAGAAAACATGAAGTAGAATCGAAATATTGGTAAAAACGAATATATATACGTAAAATTACACTACATGAATAACGTGAAAAAAAATCACAATATTAACATATTTGAGGATTTTAACTTCAAAACATAGAGCGAGGTTTCGTATTTTCTAGATCCAAGAAAAGACATATAACAATGTTGTTTCAAATTCAAATGATAAAAATCAATGTGTTTTCATTAGAATTAACTAAAATGTTCGTGATTTTCCGTTTATATTACCGATGGAAGATGTACACGTAAAACCGCTCTAATCCGGCTGAAACGTCGATATATGCAATAAAACATAACTTCTTCCCTTTCCAATATCTTACTCAGTATTTTAACGAGAAACAAATAGTTAATTGAAAATGAAGTGTTTAAGGTTAATTTCTAATCAATTATGTGTTTGCATCATTTTTATCGTATATTTAATGAATTAATAGCAATAAACTGAAAATTCACAAAAACGTGGAAAAACAGCAAAATATTGCCTAATTCGATGATATTTTGTTTATATCACGTAAAGGAAAAGGGGATGATAAACATCAAAATATTGCTGAATTCGATGATTTTTAGTACGAAACATAATGCAAGAAAACTTGCTTAAAATGCAAAATAATGCGAAAATCTGAGATTTGAAGGCCAAATCACATATCGTGATACTACATGAAATAGCATCAAAATATTGGTAAAAATTAATATATTTACGTAATATCAAACTACATGAAAAACGTGAAAAAAGTCATTATTATACCAAATTTGAGGATTTTAACTTCGAATCATAGAGCGACGTTTCGTATTTTTTAGACCCTAGAAAAGCCGTATAAAGATGTTGCTTCCAATATAAATGATAAAAATCAATGTGTTTTCATTAAAATTAACTAAAATGTTCCTGATTTTCGGTTTATATTACCGATGGAAGATGTACACGTAAAACCGTTCTAATCCGGCTGAAACGTCGATATATGCAATAAAAACAGAACTTCTCCCCATTTCATTATCTTACTCAGTATTTTAACGAGAAACAAATAGTTGATTGAAAATGAAGTGTTTAAGGTTATTTTCTGATCAATTATGTGTTTGCATAATTTTTCTCGTATATATAATGAAATAATAACAATAAACTGAAAATTCACAAAAAAGTGGAAAAACGGCAAAATATTGCCTAATTCGATGATATTTTGTTTAAATCACATAAAGGAAAAGGGGATGATAGAGGTCAAAATATTGCTAAATTCGATGATTTTTAGTACAAAACAAAATGCAAGAAAACTTGCTTAAAAATGCAAAATATGCGAAATTCTGAGATTTGAAGGCCAAATCACATATCGTGAGAAAACATGAAGTAGAATCGAAATATTGGTGAAAACGAATATATATACGTAAAATTACACTACATGAATAACGTGAAAAAAAATCACAATATTAACATATTTGAGGATTTTAACTTCAAAACATAGAGCGAGGTTTCGTATTTTCTAGATCCAAGAAAAGACATATAACAATGTTGTTTCAAATTCAAATGATAAAAATCAATGTGTTTTCATTAGAATTAACTAAAATGTTCGTGATTTTCCGTTTATATTACCGATGGAAGATGTACACGTAAAACCGCTCTAATCCGGCTGAAACGTCGATATATGCAATAAAACATAACTTCTTCCCTTTCCAATATCTTACTCAGTATTTTAACGAGAAACAAATAGTTAATTGCAAATGAAGTGTTTAAGGTTAATTTCTAATCAATTATGTGTTTGCATCATTTTTATCGTATATTTAATGAATTAATAGCAATAAACTGAAAATTCACAAAAACGTGGAAAAACAGCAAAATATTGCCTAATTCGATGATATTTTGTTTATATCACGTAAAGGAAAAGGGGATGATAAACATCAAAATATTGCTGAATTCGATGATTTTTAGTACGAAACATAATGCAAGAAAACTTGCTTAAAATGCAATATAATGCGAAAATCTGAGATTTGAAGGCCAAATCACATATCGTGATACTACATGAAATAGCATCAAAATATTGGTAAAAATTAATATATTTACGTAATATCAAACTACATGAAAAACGTGAAAAAAGTCATTATTATACCAAATTTGAGGATTTTAACTTCGAATCATAGAGCGACGTTTCGTATTTTTTAGACCCTAGAAAAGCCGTATAAAGATGTTGCTTCCAATATAAATGATAAAAATCAATGTGTTTTCATTAAAATTAACTAAAATGTTCCTGATTTTCGGTTTATATTACCGATGGAAGATGTACACGTAAAACCGTTCTAATCCGGCTGAAACGTCGATATATGCAATAAAACAGAACTTCTCCCCATTTCATTATCTTACTCAGTATTTTAACGAGAAACAAATAGTTGATTGAAAATGAAGTGTTTAAGGTTATTTTCTGATCAATTATGTGTTTGCATAATTTTTCTCGTATATATAATGAAATAAAAGCAATAAACTGAAAATTCACAAAAAAGTGGAAAAACGGCAAAATATTGCCTAATTCGATGATATTTTGTTTAAATCACATAAAGGAAAAGGGGATGATAGAGGTCAAAATATTGCTAAATTCGATGATTTTTAGTACAAAACAAAATGCAAGAAAACTTGCTTAAAAATGCAAAATATGCGAAATTCTGAGATTTGAAGGCCAAATCACATATCGTGAGAAAACATGAAGTAGAATCTAAATATTGGTAAAAACGAATATATATACGTAAAATCACACTACATGAATAACGTGAAAAAAGTCACTATATTACCATATTTGAGGTTTTTAACTTGAAATCATAGAGCGAGGTTTCGTATTATTTTAATCCTAGAAAAGACATATGACAATGTTGTTTCAAATACAAATGATAAAAATCAATGTGTTTTCATTAGAATTACCTAAAATGTTCCTGATTTTCCGTTTACATTACCGATGGAAGATGTACACTTAAAACCGCTCTAATCCGGCTGAAACGTCGACATATGCAATAAAAGCAGAACTTCTTCCCATTCCAATATCTTACTCAGTATTTTAACGAGAAACAAATGGTTGATTGAAAATGAAGTGTTTAAGGTTAATTTCTAATCAATTATTTGTTTGCATAATTTTTATCGTATATTTAATGAATTAATAGTAATAAACTGAAAATTCACAAAAAGGTGGAAAAACAGCAAAATATTGCCTAATTCGATGATATTTTGTTTATATCACATAAAGGAAAAGGGGATGATAAACATCAAAATATTGCTGAATTCGATGATTTTTAGTACGAAACAAAATGCAAGAAAACTTGCTTAAAATGCAATATAATGCGAAAATCTGAGATTTGAAGGCCAAATCACATATCGTGATACTACATGAAATAGTATCGAAATATTGGTAAAAATTAATATATTTACGTAATAACAAACTACATGAAAAACGTGAAAAAAGTCATTATTACACCAAATTTGAGGATTTTAACTTCGAATCATAAAGCGACGTTTCGATTTTTTTAGACCCTAGAAAAGACGTATAAAGATGTTGCTTCCAATTTTTATGATAAAAATCAATGTGTTTTCATTAAAATTAACTAAAATGTTCCTGATTTTCGGTTTATATTACCGATGGAAGATGTACACGTAAAACCGTTCTAATCCGGCTGAAACGTCGATATATGCAATAAAAACAGAACTTCTCCCCATTTCATTATCTTACTCAGTATTTTAACGAGAAACAAATAGTTGATTGAAAATGAAGTGTTTAAGGTTATTTTCTGATCAATTATGTGTTTGCATAATTTTTCTCGTATATATAATGAAATAATAACAATAAACTGAAAATTCACAAAAAAGTGGAAAAACGGCAAAATATTGCCTAATTCGATGATATTTTGTTTAAATCACATAAAGGAAAAGGGGATGATAGAGGTCAAAATATTGCTAAATTCGATGATTTTTAGTACAAAACAAAATGCAAGAAAACTTGCTTAAAAATGCAAAATATGCGAAATTCTGAGATTTGAAGGCCAAATCACATATCGTGAGAAAACATGAAGTAGAATCGAAATATTGGTAAAAACGAATATATATACGTAAAATTACACTACATGAATAACGTGAAAAAAAATCACAATATTAACATATTTGAGGATTTTAACTTCAAAACATAGAGCGAGGTTTCGTATTTTCTAGATCCAAGAAAAGACATATAACAATGTTGTTTCAAATTCAAATGATAAAAATCAATGTGTTTTCATTAGAATTAACTAAAATGTTCGTGATTTTCCGTTTATATTACCGATGGAAGATGTACACGTAAAACCGCTCTAATCCGGCTGAAACGTCGATATATGCAATAAAACATAACTTCTTCCCTTTCCAATATCTTACTCAGTATTTTAACGAGAAACAAATAGTTAATTGAAAATGAAGTGTTTAAGGTTAATTTCTAATCAATAATGTGTTTGCATCATTTTTATCGTATATTTAATGAATTAATAGCAATAAACTGAAAATTCACAAAAACGTGGAAAAACAGCAAAATATTGCCTAATTCGATGATATTTTGTTTATATCACGTAAAGGAAAAGGGGATGATAAACATCAAAATATTGCTGAATTCGATGATTTTTAGTACGAAACATAATGCAAGAAAACTTGCTTAAAATGCAAAATCATGCGAAAATCTGAGATTTGAAGGCCAAATCACATATCGTGATACTACATGAAATAGCATCAAAATATTGGTAAAAATTAATATATTTACGTAATATCAAACTACATGAAAAACGTGAAAAAAGTCATTATTATACCAAATTTGAGGATTTTAACTTCGAATCATAGAGCGACGTTTCGTATTTTTTAGACCCTAGAAAAGCCGTATAAAGATGTTGCTTCCAATATAAATGATAAAAATCAATGTGTTTTCATTAAAATTAACTAAAATGTTCCTGATTTTCGGTTTATATTACCGATGGAAGATGTACACGTAAAACCGTTCTAATCCGGCTGAAACGTCGATATATGCAATAAAAACAGAACTTCTCCCCATTTCATTATCTTACTCAGTATTTTAACGAGAAACAAATAGTTGATTGAAAATGAAGTGTTTAAGGTTATTTTCTGATCAATTATGTGTTTGCATAATTTTTCTCGTATATATAATGAAATAATAACAATAAACTGAAAATTCACAAAAAAGTGGAAAAACGGCAAAATATTGCCTAATTCGATGATATTTTGTTTAAATCACATAAAGGAAAAGGGGATGATAGAGGTCAAAATATTGCTAAATTCGATGATTTTTAGTACAAAACAAAATGCAAGAAAACTTGCTTAAAAATGCAAAATATGCGAAATTCTGAGATTTGAAGGCCAAATCACATATCGTGAGAAAACATGAAGTAGAATCGAAATATTGGTAAAAACGAATATATATACGTAAAATCACACTACATGAATAACGTGAAAAAAGTCACTATATTACCATATTTGAGGTTTTAAACTTGAAATCATAGAGCGAGGTTTCGTATTATTTTAATCCTAGAAAAGACATATGACAATGTTGTTTCAAATACAAATGATAAAAATCAATGTGTTTTCATTAGAATTACCTAAAATGTTCCTGATTTTCCGTTTACATTACCGATGGAAGATGTACACTTAAAACCGCTCTAATCCGGCTGAAACGACGATATATGCAATAAAAGCAGAACTTCTTCCCATTCCAATATCTTACTCAATATTTTAACGAGAAACAAATGGTTGATTGAAAATGAAGTGTTTAAGGTTAATTTCTAATCAATTATTTGCATAATTTTTATCGTATATTTAATGAATTAATAGTAATAAACTGAAAATTCACAAAAAGGTGGAAAAACAGCAAAATATTGCCTAATTCGATGATATTTTGTTTATATCACATAAAGGAAAAGGGGATGATAAACATCAAAATATTGCTGAATTCGATGATTTTTAGTACGAAACAAAATGCAAGAAAACTTGCTCAAATCTCAGATTTTCGCATTATATTGCATTTTAAGCAAGTTTTCTTGCATTTTGTTTCGTACTAAAAATCATCGAATTCAGCAATATTTTGATGTTTATCATCCCCTTTTCCTTTATGTGATATAAACAAAATATCATCGAATTAGGCAATATTTTGCTGTTTTTCCACCTTTTTGTGAATTTTCAGTTTATTACTATTAATTCATTAAATATACGATAAAAATTATGCAAACAAATAATTGATTAGAAATTAACCTTAAACACTTCATTTTCAATCAACTATTTGTTTCTCGTTAAAATACTGAGTAAGATATTGGAATGGAAAGAAGTTCTGCTTTTATTGCATATATCGACGTTTCAGCCGGATTAGAGCGGTTTTAAGTGTACATCTTCCATCGGTAATGTAAACGGAAAATCAGGAACATTTTAGGTAATTCTAATGAAAACACATTGATTTTTATCATTTGTATTTGAAACAACATTGTCATATGTCTTTTCTAGGATTAAAATAATACGAAACCTCGCTCTATGATTTCAAGTTAAAAACCTCAAATATGGTAATATAGTGACTTTTTTCACGTTATTCATGTAGTGTGATTTTACGTATATATATTCGTTTTTACCAATATTTCGATTCTACTTCATGTTTTCTCACGATATGTGATTTGGCCTTCAAATCTCAGAATTTCGCATATTTTGCATTTTTAAGCAAGTTTTCTTGCATTTTGTTTTGTACTTAGAATCATAGAATTTAGCAATATTTTGACCTCTATCATCCCCTTTTCCCTTATGTGATTTAAACAAAATATCATCGAATTAGGCAATATTTTGCCGTTTTTCCACTTTTTTGTGAATTTTCAGTTTATTGTTATTATTTCATTATATATACGAGAAAAATTATGCAAACACATAATTGATCAGAAAATAACCTTAAACACTTCATTTTCAATCAACTATTTGTTTCTCGTTAAAATACTGAGTAAGATAATGAAATGGGGAGAAGTTCTGTTTTTATTGCAT
Source organism: Procambarus clarkii (assembly GCF_040958095.1). Lineage (NCBI taxonomy): Eukaryota > Metazoa > Arthropoda > Malacostraca > Decapoda > Cambaridae > Procambarus > Procambarus clarkii. The sequence continues at coordinate 22,333 of NW_027190219.1, read as the reverse complement.
ATATCGACGTTTCAGCCGGATTAGAACGGTTTTACGTGTACATCTTCCATCGGTAATATAAACCGAAAATCAGGAACATTTTAGTTAATTTTAATGAAAACACATTGATTTTTATCATTTGTATTGGAAGCAACATCTTTATACGGCTTTTCTAGGGTCTAAAAAATGCGAAACGTCGCTCTATGATTCGAAGTTCAAATCCTCAAATTTGGTATAATAATGAGTTTTTTCACGTTTTTCATGTAGTTTGATATTACGTAAATATTTTAATTTTTACCAATATTTTGATACTATTTCATGTAGTATCACGATATGTGATTTGGCCTTCAAATCTCAGATTTTCGCATTATTTTGCATTTTAAGCAAGTTTTCTTGCATTATGTTTCGTACTAAAAATCATCGAATTCAGCAATATTTTGATGTTCATCATCCCCTTTTCCTTTACGTGATATAAACAAAATATCATCGAATTAGGCAATATTTTGCTGTTTTTCCACGTTTTTGTGAATTTTCAGTTTATTGCTATTAATTCATTAAATATACGATAAAAATGATGCAAACACATAATTGATTAGAAATTAACCTTAAACACTTCATTTTCAATTAACTATTTGTTTCTCGTTAAAATACTGAGTAAGATATTGGAAAGGGAAGAAGTTATGTTTTATTGCATATATCGACGTTTCAGCCTGATTAGAGCGGTTTTAGGAGTACATCTTCCATCGGTAATATAAACGGAAAATCAGGAACATTTTAGTTAATTCTAATGAAAACACATTGATTTTTATCATTTGAATTTGAAACAACATTGTCATATGTCTTTTCTTGGATTTAGAAAATACGAAACCTCGCTCTATGATTTGAAGTTAAAATCATCAAATATGGTAATATTGTGATTTTTTTTCACGTTATTCATGTAGTATAATTTTACGTATATATATTCGTTTTTACCAATATTTCGATACTACTTCATGTTTTCTCACGATATGTGATTTGGCCTTCAAATCTCAGAATTTCGCAAATTTTGCATTCTTAAGCAAGTTTTCTTGTATTTTGTTTTTTACTAAAAATCATCGAGTTTAGCAATATTTTGACCTCTATCATCCCCTTTTCATTTATGTGATTTAAACAAAATATCATCGAATTAGGCAATATTTTGCCGTTTTTCCACGTTTTTGTGAATTTTCAGTTTATTGTTATTATTTCATTATATATACGATAAAAATTATGCAAACACATAATTTATCAGAAAATAACCCTAAATACTTTATTTTCAATCATCTATTTGTTTCTCGTTAAAATACTGAGTAAGATAATGAAATGGGGAGAAGTTCTGTTTTTATTGCATATATCGACGTTTCAGCCGGATTAGAACGGTTTTACGTGTACATCTTCCATCGGTAATATAAACCGAAAATCAGGAACATTTTAGTTAATTTTAATAAAAACACATTGATTTTTATCATTTATATTGGAAGCAACATCTTTATACGTCTTTTCTAGGGTCTAAAAAATACGAAACGTCGCTTTATGATTCGAAGTTAAAATCCTCAAATTTGGTATAATAATGACTTTTTTCACGTTTTTCATATAGTTTGATATTACGTAAATATATTAATTTTTACCAATATTTTGATGCTATTTCATGTAGTATCACGATATGTGATTTGGCCTTCAAATCTCAGATTTTCGCATTATTTTGCATTTTAAGCAAGTTTTCTTGCATTATGTTTCGTACTAAAAATCATCGAATTCAGCAATATTTTGATGTTTATCATCCCCTTTTCCTTTACGTGATATAAACAAAATATCATCGAATTAGGCAATATTTTGCTGTTTTTCCACGTTTTTGTGAATTTTCAGTTTATTGCTATTAATTCATTAAATATATGATAAAAATGATGCAAACACATAATTGATTAGAAATTAACCTTAAACACTTCATTTTCAATTAACTATTTGTTTCTCGTTAAAATACTGAGTAAGATATTGGAAAGGGAAGAAGTTATGTTTTATTGCATATATCGACGTTTCAGCAGGATTAGAGCGGTTTTACGTGTACATCTTCCATCGGTAATATAAACGGAAAATCAGGAACATTTTAGTTAATTCTAATGAAAACACATTGATTTTTATCATTTGAATTTGAAACAACATTGTCATATGTCTTTTCTTGGATCTAGAAAATACGAAACTTCGCTCTATGATTTGAAGTTAAAATCCTCAAATATGGTAATATTGTGATTTTTTTTTCACGTTATTCATGTAGTGTAATTTTACATATATATATTCGTTTTTACCAATATTTCGATACTACTTCATGTTTTCTCACGATATGTGATTTGGCCTTCAAATCTCAGAATTTCGTTAATTTGGCATTCTTAAGCAAGTTTTCTTGTATTTTGTTTTGTACTAAAAATCATCGAATTTAGCAATATTTTGACCTCTATCATCCCCTTTTCATTTATGTGATTTAAACAAAATATCATTGAATTAGGCAATATTTTGCCGTTTTTCCACGTTTTTGTGAATTTTCAGTTTATTATTATTATTTCATTATATATACGATAAAAATTATGCAAACACATAATTTATCAGTAAATAACCCTAAATACTTCATTTTCAATCATCTATTTGTTTCTCGTTAAAATATTGAGTAAGATAATGAAATGGGGAGAAGTTCTGTTTTTATTGCATATATCGACGTTTCAGCCGGATTAGAACGGTTTTACGTGTACATCTTCCATCGGTAATATAAACCGAAAATCAGGAACATTTTAGTTAATTTTAATGAAAACACATTGATTTTTATCATTTATATTGGAAGCAACATCTTTATACGTCTTTTCTAGGGTCTAAAAAATACGAAACGTCGCTTTATGATTCGAAGTTAAAATCCTCAAATTTGGTATAATAATGACTTTTTTCACGTTTTTCATGTAGTTTGTTATTACGTAAATATATTAATTTTACCAATATTTCGTTACTATTTCATGTAGTATCACGATATGTGATTTGGCCTTCAAATCTCAGATTTTCGCATTATATTGCATTTTAAGCAAGTTTTCTTGCATTTTGTTTCGTACTAAAAATCATCGAATTCAGCAATATTTTGATGTTTATCATCCCCTTTTCCTTTATGTGATATAAACAAAATATCATCGAATTAGGCAATATTTTGCTGTTTTTCCACCTTTTTGTGAATTTTCAGTTTATTACTATTAATTCATTAAATATACGATAAAAATTATGCAAACAAATAATTGATTAGAAATTAACCTTAAACACTTCATTTTCAATCAACTATTTGTTTCTCGTTAAAATACTGAGTAAGATATTGGAATGGGAAGAAGTTCTGCTTTTATTGCATATATCGACGTTTCAGCCGGATTAGAGCGGTTTTAAGTGTACATCTTCCATCGGTAATGTAAACGGAAAATCAGGAACATTTTAGGTAATTCTAATGAAAACACATTGATTTTTATCATTTGTATTTGAAACAACATTGTCATATGTCTTTTCTAGGATTAAAATAATACGAAACCTCGCTCTATGATTTCAAGTTAAAAACCTCAAATATGGTAATATAGTGACTTTTTTCACGTTATTCATGTAGTGTGATTTTACGTATATATATTCGTTTTTACCAATATTTCGATTCTACTTCATGTTTTCTCACGATATGTGATTTGGCCTTCAAATCTCAGAATTTCGCATATTTTGCATTTTTAAGCAAGTTTTCTTGCATTTTGTTTTGTACTTAGAATCATAGAATTTAGCAATATTTTGACCTCTATCATCCCCTTTTCCCTTATGTGATTTAAACAAAATATCATCGAATTAGGCAATATTTTGCCGTTTTTCCACTTTTTTGTGAATTTTCAGTTTATTGTTATTATTTCATTATATATACGAGAAAAATTATGCAAACACATAATTGATCAGAAAATAACCTTAAACACTTCATTTTCAATCAACTATTTGTTTCTCGTTAAAATACTGAGTAAGATAATGAAATTGGGAGAAGTTCTGTTTTTATTGCATATATCGACGTTTCAGCCGGATTAGAACGGTTTTACGTGTACATCTTCCATCGGTAATATAAACCGAAAATCAGGAACATTTTAGTTAATTTTAATGAAAACACATTGATTTTTATCATTTGTATTGGAAGCAACATCTTTATACGGCTTTTCTAGGGTCTAAAAAATGCGAAACGTCGCTCTATGATTCGAAGTTCAAATCCTCAAATTTGGTATAATAATGAGTTTTTTCACGTTTTTCATGTAGTTTGATATTACGTAAATATTTTAATTTTTACCAATATTTTGATACTATTTCATGTAGTATCACGATATGTGATTTGGCCTTCAAATCTCAGATTTTCGCATTATTTTGCATTTTAAGCAAGTTTTCTTGCATTATGTTTCGTACTAAAAATCATCGAATTCAGCAATATTTTGATGTTCATCATCCCCTTTTCCTTTAGGTGATATAAACAAAATATCATCGAATTAGGCAATATTTTGCTGTTTTTCCACGTTTTTGTGAATTTTCAGTTTATTGCTATTAATTCATTAAATATACGATAAAAATGATGCAAACACATAATTGATTAGAAATTAACCTTAAACACTTCATTTTCAATTAACTATTTGTTTCTCGTTAAAATACTGAGTAAGATATTGGAAAGGGAAGAAGTTATGTTTTATTGCATATATCGACGTTTCAGCCTGATTAGAGCGGTTTTAGGAGTACATCTTCCATCGGTAATATAAACGGAAAATCAGGAACATTTTAGTTAATTCTAATGAAAACACATTGATTTTTATCATTTGAATTTGAAACAACATTGTCATATGTCTTTTCTTGGATTTAGAAAATACGAAACCTCGCTCTATGATTTGAAGTTAAAATCCTCAAATATGGTAATATTGTGATTTTTTTTCACGTTATTCATGTAGTATAATTTTACGTATATATATTCGTTTTTACCAATATTTCGATACTACTTCATGTTTTCTCACGATATGTGATTTGGCCTTCAAATCTCAGAATTTCGCAAATTTTGCATTCTTAAGCAAGTTTTCTTGTATTTTGTTTTTTACTAAAAATCATCGAATTTAGCAATATTTTGACCTCTATCATCCCCTTTTCATTTATGTGATTTAAACAAAATATCATCGAATTAGGCAATATTTTGCCGTTTTTCCACGTTTTTGTGAATTTTCAGTTTATTGTTATTATTTCATTATATATACGATAAAAATTATGCAAACACATAATTTATCAGAAAATAACCCTAAATACTTTATTTTCAATCATCTATTTGTTTCTCGTTAAAATACTGAGTAAGATAATGAAATGGGGAGAAGTTCTGTTTTTATTGCATATATCGACGTTTCAGCCGGATTAGAACGGTTTTACGTGTACATCTTCCATCGGTAATATAAACCGAAAATCAGGAACATTTTAGTTAATTTTAATAAAAACACATTGATTTTTATCATTTATATTGGAAGCAACATCTTTATACGTCTTTTCTAGGGTCTAAAAAATACGAAACGTCGCTTTATGATTCGAAGTTAAAATCCTCAAATTTGGTATAATAATGACTTTTTTCACGTTTTTCATGTAGTTTGGTATTACGTAAATATATTAATTTTTACCAATATTTCGTTACTATTTCATGTAGTATCACGATATGTGATTTGGCCTTCAAATCTTAGATTTTCGCATTATATTGCATTTTAAGCAAGTTTTCTTGCATTTTGTTTCGTACTAAAAATCATCGAATTCAGCAATATTTTGATGTTTATCATCCCCTTTTCCTTTATGTGATATAAACAAAATATCATCGAATTAGGCAATATTTTGCTGTTTTTCCACCTTTTTGTGAATTTTCAGTTTATTACTATTAATTCATTAAATATACGATAAAAATTATGCAAACAAATAATTGATTAGAAATTAACCTTAAAAACTTCATTTTCAATCAACTATTTGTTTCTCGTTAAAATACTGAGTAAGATATTGGAATGGGAAGAAGTTCTGCTTTTATTGCATATATCGACGTTTCAGCCGGATTAGAGCGGTTTTAAGTGTACATCTTCCATCGGTAATGTAAACGGAAAATCAGGAACATTTTAGGTAATTCTAATGAAAACACATTGATTTTTATCATTTGTATTTGAAACAACATTGTCATATGTCTTTTCTAGGATTAAAATAATACGAAACCTCGCTCTATGATTTCAAGTTAAAAACCTCAAATATGGTAATATAGTGACTTTTTTCACGTTATTCATGTAGTGTGATTTTACGTATATATATTCGTTTTTACCAATATTTCGATTCTACTTCATGTTTTCTCACGATATGTGATTTGGCCTTCAAATCTCAGAATTTCGCATATTTTGCATTTTTAAGCCAGCTTTCTTGCATTTTGTTTTGTACTAAAAATCATCGAATTTAGCAATATTTTTACCTCTATCATCCCCTTTTCCTTTATGTGATTTAAACAAAATATCATCGAATTAGGCAATATTTTGCCGTTTTTCCACTTTTTTGTGAATTTTCAGTTTATTGTTATTATTTCATTATATATACGAAAAAAATTATGCAAACACATAATTGATCAGAAAATAACCTTAAACACTTCATTTTCAATCAACTATTTGTTTCTCGTTAAAATACTGAGTAAGATAATGAAATGGGGAGAAGTTCTGTTTTTATTGCATATATCGACGTTTCAGCCGGATTAGAACGGTTTTACGTGTACATCTTCCATCGGTAATATAAACCGAAAATCAGGAACATTTTAGTTAATTTTAATGAAAACACATTGATTTTTATCATTTGTATTGAAGCAACATCTTTATACGACTTTTCTAGGGTCTAAAAAATGCGAAACGTCGCTCTATGATTCGAAGTTAAAACCCTCAAATTTGGTATAATAATGACTTTTTTCACGTTTTTCATGTAGTTTGATATTACGTAAATATATTAATTTTTACCAATATTTTGATGCTATTTCATGTAGTATCACGATATGTGATTTGGCCTTCAAATCTCAGATTTTCGCATTATTTTGCATTTTAAGCAAGTTTTCTTGCATTATGTTTCGTACTAAAAATCATCGAATTCAGCAATATTTTGATGTTTATCATCCCCTTTTCCTTTACGTGATATAAACAAAATATCATCGAATTAGGCAATATTTTGCTGTTTTTCCACGTTTTTGTGAATTTTCAGTTTATTGCTATTAATTCATTAAATATACGATAAAAATGATGCAACACATAATTGATTAGAAATTAACCTTAAACACTTCATTTTCAATTAACTATTTGTTTCTCGTTAAAATACTGAGTAAGATATTGGAAAGGGAAGAAGTTATGTTTTATTGCATATATCGACGTTTCAGCAGGATTAGAGCGGTTTTACGTGTACATCTTCCATCGGTAATATAAACGGAAAATCAGGAACATTTTAGTTAATTCTAATGAAAACACATTGATTTTTATCATTTGAATTTGAAACAACATTGTCATATGTCTTTTCTTGGATCTAGAAAATACGAAACCTCGCTCTATGATTTGAAGTTAAAATCCTCAAATATGGTAATATTGTGATTTTTTTTCACGTTATTCATGTAGTGTAATTTTACATATATATATTCGTTTTTACCAATATTTCGATACTACTTCATGTTTTCTCACGATATGTGATTTGGCCTTCAAATCTCAGAATTTCGTTAATTTGGCATTCTTAAGCAAGTTTTCTTGTATTTTGTTTTGTACTAAAAATCATCGAATTTAGCAATATTTTGACCTCTATCATCCCCTTTTCATTTATGTGATTTAAACAAAATATCATTGAATTAGGCAATATTTTGCCGTTTTTCCACGTTTTTGTGAATTTTCAGTTTATTATTATTATTTCATTATATATACGATAAAAATTATGCAAACACATAATTTATCAGTAAATAACCCTAAATACTTCATTTTCAATCATCTATTTGTTTCTCGTTAAAATATTGAGTAAGATAATGAAATGGGGAGAAGTTCTGTTTTTATTGCAAATATCGACGTTTCAGCCGGATTAGAACGGTTTTACGTGTACATCTTCCATCGGTAATATAAACCGAAAATCAGGAACATTTTAGTTAATTTTAATGAAAACACATTGATTTTTATAATTTATATTGGAAGCAACATCTTTATACGTCTTTTCTAGGGTCTAAAAAATACGAAACGTCGCTTTATGATTCGAAGTTAAAATCCTCAAATTTGGTATAATAATGACTTTTTTCACGTTTTTCATGTAGTTTGTTATTACGTAAATATATTAATTTTACCAATATTTCGTTACTATTTCATGTAGTATCACGATATGTGATTTGGCCTTCAAATCTCAGATTTTCGCATTATATTGCATTTTAAGCAAGTTTTCTTGCATTTTGTTTCGTACTAAAAATCATCGAATTCAGCAATATTTTGATGTTTATCATCCCCTTTTCCTTTATGTGATATAATTAAAATATCATCGAATTAGGCAATATTTTGCTGTTTTTCCACCTTTTTGTGAATTTTCAGTTTATTACTATTAATTCATTAAATATACGATAAAAATTATGCAAACAAATAATTGATTAGAAATTAACCTTAAACACTTCATTTTCAATCAACTATTTGTTTCTCGTTAAAATACTGAGTAAGATATTGGAATGGGAAGAAGTTCTGCTTTTATTGCATATATCGACGTTTCAGCCGGATTAGAGCGGTTTTAAGTGTACATCTTCCATCGGTACTGTAAACGGAAAATCAGGAACATTTTAGGTAATTCTAATGAAAACACATTGATTTTTATCATTTGTATTTGAAACAACATTGTCATATGTCTTTTCTAGGATTAAAATAATACGAAACCTCGCTCTATGATTTCAAGTTAAAAACCTCAAATATGGTAATATAGTGACTTTTTTCACGTTATTCATGTAGTGTGATTTTACGTATATATATTCGTTTTTACCAATATTTCGATTCTACTTCATGTTTTCTCACGATATGTGATTTGGCCTTCAAATCTCAGAATTTCGCATATTTTGCATTTTTAAGCAAGTTTTCTTGCATTATGTTTCGTACTAAAAATCATCGAATTCAGCAATATTTTGATGTTTATCATCCCCTTTTCCTTTACGTGATATAAACAAAATATCATCGAATTAGGCAATATTTTGCTGTTTTTCCACGTTTTTGTGAATTTTCAGTTTATTGCTATTAATTCATTAAATATACGATAAAAATGATGCAACACATAATTGATTAGAAATTAACCTTAAACACTTCATTTTCAATTAACTATTTGTTTCTCGTTAAAATACTGAGTAAGATATTGGAAAGGGAAGAAGTTATGTTTTATTGCATATATCGACGTTTCAGCAGGATTAGAGCGGTTTTACGTGTACATCTTCCATCGGTAATATAAACGGAAAATCAGGAACATTTTAGTTAATTCTAATGAAAACACATTGATTTTTATCATTTGAATTTGAAACAACATTGTCATATGTCTTTTCTTGGATCTAGAAAATACGAAACCTCGCTCTATGATTTGAAGTTAAAATCCTCAAATATGGTAATATTGTGATTTTTTTTCACGTTATTCATGTAGTGTAATTTTACATATATATATTCGTTTTTACCAATATTTCGATACTACTTCATGTTTTCTCACGATATGTGATTTGGCCTTCAAATCTCAGAATTTCGTTAATTTGGCATTCTTAAGCAAGTTTTCTTGTATTTTGTTTTGTACTAAAAATCATCGAATTTAGCAATATTTTGACCTCTATCATCCCCTTTTCATTTATGTGATTTAAACAAAATATCATTGAATTAGGCAATATTTTGCCGTTTTTCCACGTTTTTGTGAATTTTCAGTTTATTATTATTATTTCATTATATATACGATAAAAATTATGCAAACACATAATTTATCAGTAAATAACCCTAAATACTTCATTTTCAATCATCTATTTGTTTCTCGTTAAAATATTGAGTAAGATAATGAAATGGGGAGAAGTTCTGTTTTTATTGCATATATCGACGTTTCAGCCGGATTAGAACGGTTTTACGTGTACATCTTCAATCGGTAATATAAACCGAAAATCAGGAACATTTTAGTTAATTTTAATGAAAACACATTGATTTTTATCATTTATATTGGAAGCAACATCTTTATACGTCTTTTCTAGGGTCTAAAAAATACGAAACGTCGCTTTATGATTCGAAGTTAAAATCCTCAAATTTGGTATAATAATGACTTTTTTCACGTTTTTCATGTAGTTTGTTATTACGTAAATATATTAATTTTACCAATATTTCGTTACTATTTCATGTAGTATCACGATATGTGATTTGGCCTTCAAATCTCAGATTTTCGCATTATATTGCATTTTAAGCAAGTTTTCTTGCATTTTGTTTCGTACTAAAAATCATCGAATTCAGCAATATTTTGATGTTTATCATCCCCTTTTCCTTTATGTGATATAATTAAAATATCATCGAATTAGGCAATATTTTGCTGTTTTTCCACCTTTTTGTGAATTTTCAGTTTATTACTATTAATTCATTAAATATACGATAAAAATTATGCAAACAAATAATTGATTAGAAATTAACCTTAAACACTTCATTTTCAATCAACTATTTGTTTCTCGTTAAAATACTGAGTAAGATATTGGAATGGGAAGAAGTTCTGCTTTTATTGCATATATCGACGTTTCAGCCGGATTAGAGCGGTTTTAAGTGTACATCTTCCATCGGTACTGTAAACGGAAAATCAGGAACATTTTAGGTAATTCTAATGAAAACACATTGATTTTTATCATTTGTATTTGAAACAACATTGTCATATGTCTTTTCTAGGATTAAAATAATACGAAACCTCGCTCTATGATTTCAAGTTAAAAACCTCAAATATGGTAATATAGTGACTTTTTTCACGTTATTCATGTAGTGTGATTTTACGTATATATATTCGTTTTTACCAATATTTCGATTCTACTTCATGTTTTCTCACGATATGTGATTTGGCCTTCAAATCTCAGAATTTCGCATATTTTGCATTTTTAAGCAAGTTTTCTTGCATTTTGTTTTGTACTAAAAATCATCGAATTTATCAATATTTTGACCTTTATCATCCCCTTTTCATTTATGTGATTTAAACAAAATATCATCGAATTAGGCAATATTTTGCTGTTTTTCCACCTTTTTGTGAATTTTCAGTTTATTACTATTAATTCATTAAATATACGATAAAAATTATGCAAACAAATAATTGATTAGAAATTAACCTTAAACACTTCATTTTCAATCAACTATTTGTTTCTCGTTAAAATACTGAGTAAGATATTGGAATGGGAAGAAGTTCTGCTTTTATTGCATATATCGACGTTTCAGCCGGATTAGAGCGGTTTTAAGTGTACATCTTCCATCGGTACTGTAAACGGAAAATCAGGAACATTTTAGGTAATTCTAATGAAAACACATTGATTTTTATCATTTGTATTTGAAACAACATTGTCATATGTCTTTTCTAGGATTAAAATAATACGAAACCTCGCTCTATGATTTCAAGTTAAAAACCTCAAATATGGTAATATAGTGACTTTTTTCACGTTATTCATGTAGTGTGATTTTACGTATATATATTCGTTTTTACCAATATTTCGATTCTACTTCATGTTTTCTCACGATATGTGATTTGGCCTTCAAATCTCAGAATTTCGCATATTTTGCATTTTTAAGCAAGTTTTCTTGCATTATGTTTCGTACTAAAAATCATCGAATTCAGCAATATTTTGATGTTTATCATCCCCTTTTCCTTTACGTGATATAAACAAAATATCATCGAATTAGGCAATATTTTGCTGTTTTTCCACGTTTTTGTGAATTTTCAGTTTATTGCTATTAATTCATTAAATATACGATAAAAATGATGCAACACATAATTGATTAGAAATTAACCTTAAACACTTCATTTTCAATTAACTATTTGTTTCTCGTTAAAATACTGAGTAAGATATTGGAAAGGGAAGAAGTTATGTTTTATTGCATATATCGACGTTTCAGCAGGATTAGAGCGGTTTTACGTGTACATCTTCCATCGGTAATATAAACGGAAAATCAGGAACATTTTAGTTAATTCTAATGAAAACACATTGATTTTTATCATTTGAATTTGAAACAACATTGTCATATGTCTTTTCTTGGATCTAGAAAATACGAAACCTCGCTCTATGATTTGAAGTTAAAATCCTCAAATATGGTAATATTGTGATTTTTTTTCACGTTATTCATGTAGTGTAATTTTACATATATATATTCGTTTTTACCAATATTTCGATACTACTTCATGTTTTCTCACGATATGTGATTTGGCCTTCAAATCTCAGAATTTCGTTAATTTGGCATTCTTAAGCAAGTTTTCTTGTATTTTGTTTTGTACTAAAAATCATCGAATTTAGCAATATTTTGACCTCTATCATCCCCTTTTCATTTATGTGATTTAAACAAAATATCATTGAATTAGGCAATATTTTGCCGTTTTTCCACGTTTTTGTGAATTTTCAGTTTATTATTATTATTTCATTATATATACGATAAAAATTATGCAAACACATAATTTATCAGTAAATAACCCTAAATACTTCATTTTCAATCATCTATTTGTTTCTCGTTAAAATATTGAGTAAGATAATGAAATGGGGAGAAGTTCTGTTTTTATTGCATATATCGACGTTTCAGCCGGATTAGAACGGTTTTACGTGTACATCTTCCATCGGTAATATAAACCGAAAATCAGGAACATTTTAGTTAATTTTAATGAAAACACATTGATTTTTATCATTTATATTGGAAGCAACATCTTTATACGTCTTTTCTAGGGTCTAAAAAATACGAAACGTCGCTTTATGATTCGAAGTTAAAATCCTCAAATTTGGTATAATAATGACTTTTTTCACGTTTTTCATGTAGTTTGTTATTACGTAAATATATTAATTTTACCAATATTTCGTTACTATTTCATGTAGTATCACGATATGTGATTTGGCCTTCAAATCTCAGATTTTCGCATTATATTGCATTTTAAGCAAGTTTTCTTGCATTTTGTTTCGTACTAAAAATCATCGAATTCAGCAATATTTTGATGTTTATCATCCCCTTTTCCTTTATGTGATATAATTAAAATATCATCGAATTAGGCAATATTTTGCTGTTTTTCCACCTTTTTGTGAATTTTCAGTTTATTACTATTAATTCATTAAATATACGATAAAAATTATGCAAACAAATAATTGATTAGAAATTAACCTTAAACACTTCATTTTCAATCAACTATTTGTTTCTCGTTAAAATACTGAGTAAGATATTGGAATGGGAAGAAGTTCTGCTTTTATTGCATATATCGACGTTTCAGCCGGATTAGAGCGGTTTTAAGTGTACATCTTCCATCGGTACTGTAAACGGAAAATCAGGAACATTTTAGGTAATTCTAATGAAAACACATTGATTTTTATCATTTGTATTTGAAACAACATTGTCATATGTCTTTTCTAGGATTAAAATAATACGAAACCTCGCTCTATGATTTCAAGTTAAAAACCTCAAATATGGTAATATAGTGACTTTTTTCACGTTATTCATGTAGTGTGATTTTACGTATATATATTCGTTTTTACCAATATTTCGATTCTACTTCATGTTTTCTCACGATATGTGATTTGGCCTTCAAATCTCAGAATTTCGCATATTTTGCATTTTTAAGCAAGTTTTCTTGCATTTTGTTTTGTACTAAAAATCATCGAATTTATCAATATTTTGACCTTTATCATCCCCTTTTCATTTATGTGATTTAAACAAAATATCATCGAATTAGGCAATATTTTGCCGTTTTTCCACGTTTTTGTGAATTTTCAGTTTATTGTTATTATTTCATTATATATACGATAAAAATTATGCAAACACATAATTTATCAGAAAATAACCCTAAATACTTCATTTTCAATCATCTATTTGTTTCTCGTTAAAATACTGAGTAAGATAATGATATGGGGAGAAGTTCTGTTTTTATTGCATATATCGACGTTTCAGCCGGATTAGAACGGTTTTACGTGTACATCTTCCATCGGTAATATAAACCGAAAATCAGGAACAGTTTAGTTAATTTTAATGAAAACACATTGATTTTTATCATTTATATTGGAAGCAACATCTTTATACGTCTTTTCTAGGGTCTAAAAAATACGAAACGTCGCTTTATGATTCGAAGTTAAAATCCTCAAATTTGGTATAATAATGACTTTTTTCACGTTTTTCATGTAGTTTGTTATTACGTAAATATATTAATTTTTACCAATATTTCGTTACTATTTCATGTAGTATCACGATATGTGATTTGGCCTTCAAATCTCAGATTTTCGCATTATATTGCATTTTAAGCAAGTTTTCTTGCATTTTGTTTCGTACTAAAAATCATCGAATTCAGCAATATTTTGATGTTTATCATCCCCTTTTCCTTTATGTGATATAAACAAAATATCATCGAATTAGGCAATATTTTGCTGTTTTTCCACCTTTTTGTGAATTTTCAGTTTATTACTATTAATTCATTAAATATACGATACAAATTATGCAAACAAATAATTGATTAGAAATTAACCTTAAACACTTCATTTTCAATCAACTATTTGTTTCTCGTTAAAATACTGAGTAAGATATTGGAATGGGAATAAGTTATGCTTTTATTGCATATATCGACGTTTCAGCCGGATTAGAGCGGTTTTAAGTGTACATCTTCCATCGGTAATGTAAACGGAAAATCAGGAACATTTTAGGTAATTCTAATGAAAACACATTGATTTTTATCATTTGTATTTGAAACAACATTGTCATATGTCTTTTCTAGGATTAAAATAATACGAAACCTCGCTCTATGATTTCAAGTTAAAAACCTCAAATATGGTAATATAGTGACTTTTTTCACGTTATTCATGTAGTGTGATTTTACGTATATATATTCGTTTTTACCAATATTTCGATTCTACTTCATGTTTTCTCACGATATGTTATTTGGCCTTCAAATCTCAGAATTTCGCATATTTTGCATTTTTAAGCAAGTTTTCTTGCATTTTGATTTGTACTAAAAATCATCGAATTTAGCAATATTTTGACCTCTATCATCCCCTTTTCCTTTATGTGATTTAAACAAAATATCATCGAATTAGGCAATATTTTGCCGTTTTTCCACTTTTTTGTGAATTTTCAGTTTATTGTTATTATTTCATTATATATACGAGAAAAATTATGCAAACACATAATTTATCAGAAAATAACCTTAAACACTTCATTTTCAATCAACTATTTGTTTCTCGTTAAAATACTGAGTAAGATAATGAAATGGGGAGAAGTTCTGTTTTTATTGCATATATCGACGTTTCAGCCGGATTAGAACGGTTTTACGTGTACATCTTCCATCGGTAATATAAACCGAAAATCAGGAACATTTTAGTTAATTTTAATGAAAACACATTGATTTTTATCATTTGTATTGGAAGCAACATCTTTATACGGCTTTTCTAGGATCTAAAAAATACGAAACGTCGCTCTATGATTCGAAGTTAAAATCCTCAAATTTGGTATAATAATGACTTTTTTCACGTTTTTCATGTAGTTTGATATTACGTAAATATATTAATTTTTACCAATATTTTGATACTATTTCATGTAGTATCACGATATGTGATTTGTCCTTCAAATCTCAGATTTTCGCATTATTTTGCATTTTAAGCAAGTTTTCTTGCATTATGTTTCGTACTAAAAATCATCGAATTCAGCAATATTTTGATGTTTATCATCCCCTTTTCCTTTACGTGATATAAACAAAATATCATCGAATTAGGCAATATTTTGCTGTTTTTCCACGTTTTTGTGAATTTTCAGTGTATTGCTATTAATTCATTAAATATACGATAAAAATGATGCAAACACATAATTGATTAGAAATTAACCTTAAACACTTCATTTTCAATTAACTATTTGTTTCTCGTTAAAATACTGAGTAAGATATTGGAAAGGGAAGAAGTTATGTTTTATTGCATATATCGACGTTTCAGCCGGATTAGAGCGGTTTTACGTGTACATCTTCCATCGGTAATATAAACGGAAAATCAGGAACATTTTAGTTAATTCTAATGAAAACACATTGATTTTTATCATTTGAATTTGAAACAATATTTTCATATGTCTTTTCTTGGATCTAGAAAATACGAAACCTCGCTCTATGATTTGAAGTTAAAATCCTCAAATATGGTAATATTGTGATTTTTTTTCACGTTATTCATGTAGTGTAATTTTACGTATATATATTCGTTTTTACCAATATTTCGATACTACTTCATGTTTTCTCACGATGTGTGATTTGGCCTTCAAATCTCAGAATTTCGCAAATTTTGCATTCTTAAGCAAGTTTTCTTGTATTTTGTTTTGTACTAAAAATCATCGAATTTAGCAATATTTTGACCTCTATCATCCCCTTTTCATTTATGTGATTTAAACAAAATATCATCGAATTAGGCAATATTTTGCCGTTTTTCCACGTTTTTGTGAATTTTCAGTTTATTGTTATTATTTCATTATATATACGATAAAAATTATGCAAACACATAATTTATCAGAAAATAACCCTAAATACTTCATTTTCAATCATCTATTTGTTTCTCGTTAAAATACTGAGTAAGATAATGATATGGGGAGAAGTTCTGTTTTTATTGCATATATCGACGTTTCAGCCGGATTAGAACGGTTTTACGTGTACATCTTCCATCGGTAATATAAACCGAAAATCAGGAACAGTTTAGTTAATTTTAATGAAAACACATTGATTTTTATCATTTATATTGGAAGCAACATCTTTATACGTCTTTTCTAGGGTCTAAAAAATACGAAACGTCGCTTTATGATTCGAAGTTAAAATCCTCAAATTTGGTATAATAATGACTTTTTTCACGTTTTTCATGTAGTTTGTTATTACGTAAATATATTAATTTTTACCAATATTTCGTTACTATTTCATGTAGTATCACGATATGTGATTTGGCCTTCAAATCTCAGATTTTCGCATTATATTGCATTTTAAGCAAGTTTTCTTGCATTTTGTTTCGTACTAAAAATCATCGAATTCAGCAATATTTTGATGTTTATCATCCCCTTTTCCTTTATGTGATATAAACAAAATATCATCGAATTAGGCAATATTTTGCTGTTTTTCCACCTTTTTGTGAATTTTCAGTTTATTACTATTAATTCATTAAATATACGATAAAAATTATGCAAACAAATAATTGATTAGAAATTAACCTTAAACACTTCATTTTCAATCAACTATTTGTTTCTCGTTAAAATACTGAGTAAGATATTGGAATGGGAATAAGTTCTGCTTTTATTGCATATATCGACGTTTCAGCCGGATTAGAGCGGTTTTAAGTGTACATCTTCCATCGGTAATGTAAACGGAAAATCAGGAACATTTTAGGTAATTCTAATGAAAACACATTGATTTTTATCATTTGTATTTGAAACAACATTGTCATATGTCTTTTCTAGGATTAAAATAATACGAAACCTCGCTCTATGATTTCAAGTTAAAAACCTCAAATATGGTAATATAGTGACTTTTTTCACGTTATTCATGTAGTGTGATTTTACGTATATATATTCGTTTTTACCAATATTTCGATTCTACTTCATGTTTTCTCACGATATGTTATTTGGCCTTCAAATCTCAGAATTTCGCATATTTTGCATTTTTAAGCAAGTTTTCTTGCATTTTGTTTTGTACTAAAAATCATCGAATTTAGCAATATTTTGACCTCTATCATCCCCTTTTCCTTTATGTGATTTAAACAAAATATCATCGAATTAGGCAATATTTTGCCGTTTTTCCACTTTTTTGTGAATTTTCAGTTTATTGTTATTATTTCATTATATATACGAGAAAAATTATGCAAACACATAATTGATCAGAAAATAACCTTAAACACTTCATTTTCAATCAACTATTTGTTTCTCGTTAAAATACTGAGTAAGATAATGAAATGGGGAGAAGTTCTGTTTTTATTGCATATATCGACGTTTCAGCCGGATTAGAACGGTTTTACGTGTACATCTTCCATCGGTAATATAAACCGAAAATGAGGAACATTTTAGTTAATTTTAATGAAAACACATTGATTTTTATCATTTGTATTGGAAGCAACATCTTTATACGGCTTTTCTAGGATCTAAAAAATACGAAACGTCGCTCTATGATTCGAAGTTAAAATCCTCAAATTTGGTATAATAATGACTTTTTTCACGTTTTTCATGTAGTTTGATATTACGTAAATATATTAATTTTTACCAATATTTTGATACTATTTCATGTAGTATCACGATATGTGATTTGTTCTTCAAATCTCAGATTTTCGCATTATTTTGCATTTTAAGCAAGTTTTATTGCATTATGTTTCGTACTAAAAATCATCGAATTCAGCAATATTTTGATGTTTATCATCCCCTTTTCCTTTACGTGATATAAACAAAATATCATCGAATTAGGCAATATTTTGCTGTTTTTCCACGTTTTTGTGAATTTTCAGTTTATTGCTATTAATTCATTAAATATACGATAAAAATGATGCAAACACATAATTGATTAGAAATTAACCTTAAACACTTCATTTTCAATTAACTATTTGTTTCTCGTTAAAATTCTGAGTAAGATATTGGAAAGGGAAGAAGTTATGTTTTATTGCATATATCGACGTTTCAGCCGGATTAGAGCGGTTTTACGTGTACATCTTCCATCGGTAATATAAACGGAAAATCAGGAACATTTTAGTTAATTCAAATGAAAACACATTGATTTTTATCATTTGAATTTGAAACAACATTTTCATATGTCTTTTCTTGGATCTAGAAAATACGAAACCTCGCTCTATGATTTGAAGTTAAAATCCTCAAATATGGTAATATTGTGATTTTTTTTCACGTTATTCATGTAGTGTAAATTTACGAATATATATTCGTTTTTACCAATATTTCGATACTACTTCATGTTTTCTCACGATATGTGATTTGGCCTTCAAATCTCAGAATTTCGCAAATTTTGCATTCTTAAGCAAGTTTTCTTGTATTTTGTTTTGTACTAAAAATCATCGAATTTAGCAATATTTTGACCTCTATCATCCCCTTTTCATTTATGTGATTTAAACAAAATATCATCGAATTAGGCAATATTTTGCCGTTTTTCCACGTTTTTGTGAATTTTCAGTTTATTGTTATTATTTCATTATATATACGATAAAAATTATGCAAACACATAATTTATCAGAAAATAACCCTAAATACTTCATTTTCAATCATCTATTTGTTTCTCGTTAAAATACTGAGTAAGATAATGAAATGGGGAGAAGTTCTGTTTTTATTGCATATATCGACGTTTCAGCCGGATTAGAACGGTTTTACGTGTACATCTTCCATCGGTAATATAAACCGAAAATCAGGAACATTTTAGTTAATTTTAATGAAAACACATTGATTTTTATCATTTATATTGGAAGCAACATCTTTATACGTCTTTTCTAGGGTCTAAAAAAAACGAAACGTCGCTTTATGATTCGAAGTTAAAATCCTCAAATTTGGTATAATAATGACTTTTTTCACGTTTTTCATGTAGTTTGTTATTACGTAAATATATTAATTTTTACCAATATTTCGATACTATTTCATGTAGTATCACGATATGTGATTTTGCCTTCAAATCTCAGATTTTCGCATTATATTGCATTTTAATCAAGTTTTCTTGCATTATGTTTCGTACTAAAAATCATCGAATTCACCAATATTTTGATGTTTATCATCCCCTTTTCCTTTACGTGATATAAACAAAATATCATCGAATTAGGCAATATTTTGCTGTTTTTCCACGTTTTTGTGAATTTTCAGTTTATTGCTATTAATTCATTATATATACGATAAAAATGATGCAAACACATAATTGATTAGAAATTAACCTTAAACACTTCATTTTCAATTAACTATTTGTTTCTCGTTAAAATACTGAGTAAGATATTGGAAAGGGAAGAAGTTATGTTTTATTGCATATATCGACGTTTCAGCCGGATTAGAGCGGTTTTACGTGTACATCTTCCATCGGTAATATAAACGGAAAATCAGGAACATTTTAGTTAATTCTAATGAAAACACATTGGTTTTTATCATTTGAATTTGAAACAACATTGTCATATGTCTTTTCTTGGATCTAGAAAATACGAAACCTCGCTCTATGATTTGAAGTTAAAATCCTCAAATATGGTAATATTGTGATTTTTTTCACGTTATTCATGTAGTGTAATTTTACGTATATATATTCGTTTTTACCAATATTTCGATACTACTTCATGTTTTCTCACGATATGTGATTTGGCCTTCAAATCTCAGAATTTCGCAAATTTTGCATTCTTAAGCAAGTTTTCTTGTATTTTGTTTTGTACTAAAAATCATCGAATTTAGCAATATTTTGACCTCTATCATCCCCTTTTCATTTATGTGATTTAAACAAAATATCATCGAATTAGGCAATATTTTGCCGTTTTTCCACGTTTTTGTGAATTTTCAGTTTATTGTTATTATTTCATTATATATAAGATAAAAATTATGCAAACACATAATTTATCAGAAAATAACCCTAAATACTTCATTTTCAATCATCTATTTGTTTCTCGTTAAAATACTGAGTAAGATAATGAAATGGGGAGAAGTTCTGTTTTTATTGCATATATCGACGTTTCAGCCGGATTTGAACGGTTTTACGTGTACATCTTCCATCGGTAATATAAACCGAAAATCAGGAACATTTTAGTTAATTTTAATGAAAACACATTGATTTTTATCATTTATATTGGAGGCAACATCTTTATACGTCTTTTCTAGGGTCTAAAAAATACGAAACGTCGCTTTATGATTCGAAGTTAAAATCCTCAAATTTGGTATAATAATGACATTTTTCACGTTTTTCATGTAGTTTGTTATTACGTAAATATATTAATTTTTACCAATATTTCGATACTATTTCATGTAGTATCACGATATGTGATTTGGCCTTCAAATCTCAGATTTTCGCATTATATTGCATTTTAAGCAAGTTTTCTTGCATTTTGTTTCGTACTAAAAATCATCGAATTCAGCAATATTTTGATGTTTATCATCCCCTTTTCCTTTATGTGATATAAACAAAATATCATCGAATTAGGCAATATTTTGCTGTTTTTCCACCTTTTTGTGAATTTTCAGTTTATTACTATTAATTCATTAAATATACGATAAAAATTATGCAAACAAATAATTGATTAGAAATTAACCTTAAACACTTCATTTTCAATCAACTATTTGTTTCTCGTTAAAATACTGAGTAAGATATTGGAATGGGAAGAAGTTCTGCTTTTATTGCATATATCGACGTTTCAGCCGGATTAGAGCGGTTTTAAGTGTACATCTTCCATCGGTAATGTAAACGGAAAATCAGGAACATTTTAGGTAATTCTAATGAAAACACATTGATTTTTATCATTTGTATTTGAAACAACATTGTCATATGTCTTTTCTAGGATTAAAATAATACGAAACCTCGCTCTGTGATTTCAAGTTAAAAACCTCAAATATGGTAATATAGTGACTTTTTTCACGCTATTCATGTAGTGTGATTTTACGTATATATATTCGTTTTTACCAATATTTCGATTCTACTTCATGTTTTCTCACGATATGTGATTTGGCCTTCAAATCTCAGTATTTCGCATATTTTGCATTTTTAAGCAAGTTTTCTTGCATTTTGTTTTGTACTAAAAATCATCGAATTTAGCAATATTTTGACCTCTATCATCCCCTTTTCCTTTATGTGATTTAAACAAAATATCATCGAATTAGGCAATATTTTGCCGTTTTCCACTTTTTTGTGAATTTTCAGTTTATTGTTATTATTTCATTATATATACGAGAAAAATTATGCAAACACATAATTGATCAGAAAATAACCTTAAACACTTCATTTTCAATCAACTATTTGTTTCTCGTTAAAATACTGAGTAAGATAATGAAATGGGTAGAAAGTTCTGTTTTTATTGCATATATCGACGTTTCAGCCGGATTAGAACGGTTTTACGTGTACATCTTCCATCGGTAATATAAACCGAAAATCAGGAACATTTTAGTTAATTTTAATGAAA
>NW_027190218.1:0-48646 GCF_040958095.1 Procambarus clarkii | reverse complement strand
TTGGTTGGTTAGGTTGGTTGGTTGGTTGGTTGGTTGGTTAGGTTAGGTTAGGTTGGTTAGGTTAGGTTGGTTAGGTTGGGTTGGGTTGGATGGTTAGGTTAGGTTGCTTAGGTTGGTTGATTAGGTTGGTTTAGGTTGGTTGGTTGGTTAGGTTTGGTTAGAATTAGAATTAGGTTAGAATTAGAATTAGGTTAGAATTTGAGGTTAGAATACAAGCATAATTATGGTTTGCATAATAAGCAATTTAGATAATATGTAAGCTTAGGTTGGTTAGGGTTGATTGGTTAGGGTATTTGGTAAGGTACAGTTAAGGTTGGTTATTTTTGTGGTTGGTTAGGTGTATATTTGTATTATTCCACCGACTTATATATATATATATTTAAATATATATATATATATATATATATATATATATATATATATATATCTATATATATATATATATATATATATACACACACACATTTTTAGGTATTTAGGCTAGGAAATAGGCTACGTTTGTAGAAATAGAAATAGGGCTGTAATTGTTGGTAGCGTTTCCTATCACCGAATGCCTCTGTTCACCTAGCAGTAAATAGGTATCCAAGAGTTAGTTAGGTTTGGTTAGATTAGGTTAGGTTAGTTTAGGCTAGGAAATAGACTAGGTTTGTAGAAATAGAAATAGAAAAAGGGCTGTAATTGTTGGTAATCTTTCCTATCATCGAATGCCTCTGTTCACCTAGCAGTAAATAGGTATCCAGGAGTACCTTGAGATGCTTCCTTGAGGTGCTTTCGGGGCTTAGCGTCCCCGCGGCCCGGTCGTCGACCAGGCCTCATGGTTGCTGGACTGATCAACAAGGCTGTTAGACGCGGCTGCTCGCAACCTGACGTATGAGTCACAGCCTGGTTGATCAGGAGTTAGTTAGGTTAGGTTAGGTAAGGTTAGATTAGGTTAGGTTAGTTTTGGCTAGGAAATAGGCTAGGTTTGTAGAAATAGAAATAGAAAAAGGGATGTAATTCTTGGTAGCGTTTCCTATCACCGAATGCCTCTGTTCACCTTGCAGTAAGTAAGTATCCAGGAGTTAGTTAGGTTAGGTGAGGTGAGGTTAGGTGAGGTTAGGTTAGGTGAGGTTTAGGTTAGGTGAGGTGAGGTGAAGTGAGGTTTGGTGAGGTGAGGTTTTGGTGAGGTGAGGTGAGATTATGTTAAGTGAGGAAGGTGAGGTGAGGTGAGGTGAGGTGAGGTGAGGTGAGGTTAGGTTAGGTGAGATTCGGTGAGGTGAGGTGAGGTGAGATTATGTTAGGTGAGGAAAGGTAAGGTGAGGTAAGGTGAGGTGAGGTGAGGTTAGGTTAGGTGAGGTTAGGTTAGGTTAGGTTAGTTCAGACTAGGAAATAGACTAGGTTTGTAGAAATAGAAATGGAAAAGGGCTGTAGTTGTTGGTAGTGTTTCCTATCACCGAATGCCTCTGTTCACCTAGCAGTAAGTAAGTATCCAGGAATTAGTTAGGTTAGGTTAGATTAGGTTAGTTAGTTTAGGTAGGAATAGGCTAGGTTTGTAGAATAGAAATAGGGCTGTAATTGTTGGTAGCCTTTCCTATCACCGAATGCCTCTGTTCACCTAGCAGTAAATAGGTATCCAGGAGTTAGTTAGGTTAGGTTATGTTAGATTAGCTTAGGTTAGATTAGGTTAGGTTAGGTTAGGTTAGGTTAGGTTAGGTTAGGTTAGTTAGATTAGGTTAGGTTGGTTTAGGGTAGGTTTGTAGAAGTAGGGCTGTAAATGTTAGTAGCCTTTCCTATCACCGAATGCCTCTGTTCACCTAGCAGTAAATAGGTATCCAGGAGTTAGTTAGGTTAGGTTATGTTAGATTAGCTTAGGTTAGGTTAGATTAGGTTAGGTTAGGTTAGGTTAGATTAGGTTAGGTTGGTTTAGGGTAGGTTTGTAGAAGTAGGGCTGTAAATGTTAGTAGCCTTTCCTATCACCGAATGTCTCTGTTCACCTAGCAGTAAATAGGTATCCAGGAGTTAGTTAGGTTAGGTTATGTTAGATTAGCTTAGGTTAGGTTAGATTAGGTTAGGTTAGGTTAGGTTAGGTTAGATTCGGTTAGGTTGGTTTAGGGTAGGTTTGTAGAAGTAGGGCTGTAAATGTTAGTAGCCTTTCCTATCACCGAATGTCTCTGTTCACCTAGCAGTAAATAGGTATCCAGGAGTTAGTTAGGTTAGGTTATGTTAGATTAGCTTAGGTTAGGTTAGATTAGGTTAGGTTAGGTTAGGTTAGGTTAGGTTAGATTAGGTTAGGTTGGTTTAGGGTAGGTTTGTAGAAGTAGGGCTGTAATTGTTAGTAGCCTTTCCTCTCACCGAATGTCTCTGTTCACCTAGCAGTAAATAGGTATCCAGGAGTTAGTTAGGTTAGGTTATGTTAGATTAGCTTAGGTTAGGTTGGGTTAGGTTAGGTGAGGTTAGGTTAGGTTAGTTTAGACTAGGAAATAGACTAGGTTTGTAGAAATAGAAATAGAAAAAGGGCCGTAGTTGTTGGTAGCCTTTCCTATCACCGAATGTCTCTGTTCACCTAGCAGTAAATAGGTATCCAGGAGTTAGTAAGCTAGCTACTTGGGGCGTGGTGAGTGAGTGAGGGTTAGTCACTAGTTGGACCTTGTGGAGTGGTGGGTGTTGGAGACCACTATAAGCCTAACATGTATAAAGTGCCTGTCTGCCTGTCCCCCGACTCAATGATGTTACAATTATTGACTAAATGAAGCCTAAGAGAGCATATGCAAGGCCTAAGATGAGTCATTTGTCAGCAGCAACTTGTGCGAGATCAATGGCAGCGGTGGCATCCCAACATTTCTATTTTGGAGCAACAGTAGTAGTAGTAGTAGTAGTCCATTTGTTGTTGGTTAATTTGACTAAATAGTTGCAATAAGTACTATCATTAATGGAGAATTGGCTGCTATGTGTGAGTATCCTCCGCCTGCCTGCCCGCCGCAGTTACCAGTATCCTGACTCACTCACTCACTCACTCACATGTGATTACTTACTACTTGTATACAATAGCAACGGCCATACTACCTACCTACCTATCACCTTGAGAACACTGCGTCTCCTCCCATACATCTGTCAGGTTAAACACCGTTGACTTTGGTTAGTACTTGGATGGGTGACCTGCCTGGGAACACCAACTGCTGCTGCTGTTAGTATACATATTTGGGCAGTCTCTGTGGGTCAGTGTGTGTGTGTGTGTGTGTGTGTGTGTGTGTGTGTGTGTACAAGAATGTCGCACATGGAAATGTGTACATGCCATTTTAATAATAGTTTACCATCCATGAAGAAAACGTCTACCTGTTTGGTAGTCCATTGTCTCTCTCTGCCGGCCGGCCGGCCTACCTACCTGCTAAAACTTGTTCACTCAATATGCTGTTGAATATCTATCTCCAGTGATCACTTACCCTTAATTCCTACATTATTAACCAAATGATCTCATTAACAAATCTTTACACATTTCAACCACCTACCTTCCTGCTAACATCAATCACAACAACTAATACACTCAACTCAGTCCCAAACACTTTTCTTATTCCTTCCTCAACACCTCGCCCTATATAACCTATCTTACAATATTGAATTTAAATACCTAACTGACAACCCCCCCCCACCACCAACAACACCTCCCATGGTAGCTCCTCAGGTCCCCTCTTCCCCTGCCCCCTCCCCCACCAACCCCCCCACAACAACACCTCCCAAGGTAGCTCCTCAGGGCCCCTCTCCCCCACCAACTAACCCCCCCCCCTATCCCCCATACCGCCCCCTCCATCCCCCACCCCCTCCCCCCCGCCCAACACAGAAAATGGCGGCCACAACGCTATATTTAACCAGCCAAAACCTTCAGTCCTTCGCCTATGTGCTATTTATTCCTGAAATAAAACGAGGGAAAAAAACAAACCGGATTTTCCTTCCCTAGTAAAACATGTATTTTACAGAACGAGGCCTAAAATAGCACATATTGGATATTGCATTGCTTGTTTACCATTCACAAACTCATTTGGAAACACCACACTAATTATTAATTAATACATACTTTTAAACACACACACACACACACACACACACACACACACACACACACACACACACACATGTCAGTTAGCCTAAATTCTCCAATATTCATTCATAAAACTGCCTCACGGGACTGCAACCTTATCAAATAAAGCTGTCAGGTCTTTCTAACTGTCAACACAAATTAACAACTTCACATCTCAATCATTGCAACTGTTGATAAATAGACACTAACTAACCTTGCTATGAGATATAAATACAAGTGCCAAATTTGATTCAGAAGGCAACTCCAGCGTGGCCTAGTCGGATAGAACAAGTTCCTAATCCGGATAGACCTGCGTTCGAGCCTGTCGGAACGGTTGCAAGTACAGGGCACAGATTTCTCTGTGTGTCCCCTCCTGTAGGAGCATCAGTTTCGATAGATTCTCTGGATAGCCGAAGATTGATTGACCGACTCCTTGGAATGTGGGGAAGGGTTGAAGTCCGGGGGGCCACGGACGGATACCTGGATCCACTGACCTCGGGCAGGTCTTTCAATCCACCTGGATTTCAGGTGGGGAGAAGGGAGGCAATTTGGGTCGACACAAATAGCTTCCTGGACCCAAAACCCCATGGATACACGGACACGGACACTCACACGGACACGCACACGGACACTCATGGACTCTGACACGAACCGAAGGTTCGTGTCAGATAATAAGAAGGGAGGTTAGGTTAGGTTGGTTAGGTTAGGTTGAAGTAGGTTGGTTGGTTAGGTTAGGTTGCTTAGGTTAGGTTGGTTAGGTTAGGTTGCTTAGGTTAGGTTGGTTAGGTTAGGTTGCTTAGGTTAGGTTGCTTAGGTTGATTAGGTTAGGTTGCTTAGGTTGGTTAGGTTGCTAAGGCTGGTTAGGTTGCTTAGGTTGGTTAGGTTGGTTGCTTAGGTTGGTTAGGTTGGTTGCTTAGGTTGGTTGGTTGGTTAGGTTAGGTTAGGTTAGGTTGGTTAGGTTAGGTTAGGTTGGTTAGGTTAGGTTAGGTTGGTTAGGTTAGGTTGGTTAGGTTAGGTTGGTTGGTTAGGTTAGGTTAGGTTAGGTTGGTTGGTTAGATTGGTTGGTTAGGTTGGTTGGTTAGGTTGGTTGGTTGGTTGGTTGGTTAGGTTAGGTTAGGTTGGTTAGGTTAGGTTGGTTAGGTTGGGTTGGGTTGGATGGTTAGGTTAGGTTGCTTAGGTTGGTTGATTAGGTTGGTTAGGTTGGTTGGTTGGTTAGGTTGGTTAGAATTAGAATTAGGTTAGAATTAGAATTAGGTTAGAATTTGAGGTTAGAATACAAGCATAATTATGGTTTGCATAATAAGCAATTTAGATAATATGTAAGCTTAGGTTGGTTAGGGTTGATTGGTTAGGGTATGTTGGTAAGGTACAGTTAAGGTTGGTTATTTTGTGGTTGGTTAGGTGTAATATTTGTATTATTCCACCGACTGATATATATATATATTTAAATATATATATATATATATATATATATATATATATATATATATATATATATATATATATATATATATATATATATATATATATATATATATACACACACATTTTTAGGTTAATTTAGGCTAGGAAATAGGCTACGTTTGTAGAAATAGAAATAGGGCTGTAATTGTTGGTAGCGTTTCCTATCACCGAATGCCTCTGTTCACCTAGCAGTAAATAGGTATCCAAGAGTTAGTTAGGTTTGGTTAGATTAGGTTAGGTTAGTTTAGGCTAGGAAATAGACTAGGTTTGTAGAAATAGAAATAGAAAAAGGGCTGTAATTGTTGGTAATCTTTCCTATCATCGAATGCCTCTGTTCACCTAGCAGTAAATAGGTATCCAGGAGTACCTTGAGATGCTTCCTTGAGGTGCTTTCGGGGCTTAGCGTCCCCGCGGCCCGGTCGTCGACCAGGCCTCATGGTTGCTGGACTGATCAACAAGGCTGTTAGACGCGGCTGCTCGCAACCTGACGTATGAGTCACAGCCTGGTTGATCAGGAGTTAGTTAGGTTAGGTTAGGTAAGGTTAGATTAGGTTAGGTTAGTTTTGGCTAGGAAATAGGCTAGGTTTGTAGAAATAGAAATAGAAAAAGGGATGTAATTCTTGGTAGCGTTTCCTATCACCGAATGCCTCTGTTCACCTTGCAGTAAGTAAGTATCCAGGAGTTAGTTAGGTTAGGTGAGGTGAGGTTAGGTGAGGTTAGGTTAGGTGAGGTTTAGGTTAGGTGAGGTGAGGTGAAGTGAGGTTTGGTGAGGTGAGGTTTTGGTGAGGTGAGGTGAGATTATGTTAAGTGAGGAAAGGTGAGGTGAGGTGAGGTGAGGTGAGGTGAGGTGAGGTTAGGTTAGGTGAGATTCGGTGAGGTGAGGTGAGGTGAGATTATGTTAGGTGAGGAAAGGTAAGGTGAGGTAAGGTGAGGTGAGGTGAGGTTAGGTTAGGTGAGGTTAGGTTAGGTTAGGTTAGTTCAGACTAGGAAATAGACTAGGTTTGTAGAAATAGAAATGGAAAAAGGGCTGTAGTTGTTGGTAGTGTTTCCTATCACCGAATGCCTCTGTTCACCTAGCAGTAAGTAAGTATCCAGGAATTAGTTAGGTTAGGTTAGATTAGGTTAAGTTAGTTTAGGCTAGGAAATAGGCTAGGTTTGTAGAAATAGAAATAGGGCTGTAATTGTTGGTAGCGCTTCCTATCACCGAATGTTTCTGTTCACCTAGCAGTAAATAGGTATCCAGGAGTTAGTTAGGTTAGGTTATGTTAGATTAGTTTAGGTTAGATTAGGTTAGGTTAGGTTAGGTTAGATTAGGTTAGATTAGGTTAGGTTGGTTTAGGGTAGGTTTGTAGAAGTAGGGCTGTAATTGTTGGTAGCCTTTCCTATCACCGAATGCCTCTGTTCACCTAGCAGTAAATAGGTATCCAGGAGTTAGTTAGGTTAGGTTATGTTAGATTAGCTTAGGTTAGATTAGGTTAGGTTATATTAGGTTTGGTTAGGTTAGGTTAGGTTAGATTAGGTTAGGTTGGTTTAGGGTAGGTTTGTAGAAGTAGGGCTGTAAATGTTAGTAGCCTTTCCTAGCACCGAATGCCTCTGTTCACCTAGCAGTAAATAGGTATCCAGGAGTTAGTTAGGTTAGGTTATGTTAGATTAGCTTAGGTTAGGTTAGATTAGGTTAGGTTAGGTTAGGTTAGATTAGGTTAGGTTGGTTTAGGGTAGGTTTGTAGAAGTAGGGCTGTAAATGTTAGTAGCCTTTCCTATCACCGAATGTCTCTGTTCACCTAGCAGTAAATAGGTATCCAGGAGTTAGTTAGGTTAGGTTATGTTAGATTAGCTTAGGTTAGGTTAGATTAGGTTAGGTTAGGTTAGGTTAGGTTAGATTCGGTTAGGTTGGTTTAGGGTAGGTTTGTAGAAGTAGGGCTGTAAATGTTAGTAGCCTTTCCTATCACCGAATGTCTCTGTTCACCTAGCAGTAAATAGGTATCCAGGAGTTAGTTAGGTTAGGTTATGTTAGATTAGCTTAGGTTAGGTTAGATTAGGTTAGGTTAGGTTAGGTTAGGTTAGGTTAGATTAGGTTAGGTTGGTTTAGGGTAGGTTTGTAGAAGTAGGGCTGTAATTGTTAGTAGCCTTTCCTCACCGAATGTCTCTGTTCACCTAGCAGTAAATAGGTATCCAGGAGTTAGTTAGGTTAGGTTATGTTAGATTAGCTTAGGTTAGGTTGGGTTAGGTTAGGTGAGGTTAGGTTAGGTTAGTTTAGACTAGGAAATAGACTAGGTTTGTAGAAATAGAAATAGAAAAAGGGCCGTAGTTGTTGGTAGCCTTTCCTATCACCGAATGTCTCTGTTCACCTAGCAGTAAATAGGTATCCAGGAGTTAGTAAGCTAGCTACTTGGGGCGTGGTGAGTGAGTGAGGGTTAGTCACTAGTTGGACCTTGTGGGTGGTGGGTGTTGGAGACCACTATAAGCCTAACATGTATAAAGTGCCTGTCTGCCTGTCCCCCGACTCAATGATGTTACAATTATTGACTAAATGAAGCCTAAGAGAGCATATGCAAGGCCTAAGATGAGTCATTTGTCAGCAGCAACTTGTGCGAGATCAATGGCAGCGGTGGCATCCCAACATTTCTATTTTGGAGCAACAGTAGTAGTAGTAGTAGTAGTCCATTTGTTGTTGGTTAATTTGACTAAATAGTTGCAATAAGTACTATCATTAATGGAGAATTGGCTGCTATGTGTGAGTATCCTCCGCCTGCCTGCCCGCCGCAGTTACCAGTATCCTGACTCACTCACTCACTCACTCACATGTGATTACTTACTACTTGTATACAATAGCAACGGCCATACTACCTACCTACCTATCACCTTGAGAACACTGCGTCTCCTCCCATACATCTGTCAGGTTAAACACCGTTGACTTTGGTTAGTACTTGGATGGGTGACCTGCCTGGGAACACCAACTGCTGCTGCTGTTAGTATACATATTTGGGCAGTCTCTGTGGGTCAGTGTGTGTGTGTGTGTGTGTGTGTGTGTGTGTGTGTGTGTGTACAAGAATGTCGCACATGGAAATGTGTACATGCCATTTTAATAATAGTTTACCATCCATGAAGAAAACGTCTACCTGTTTGGTAGTCCATTGTCTCTCTCTGCCGGCCGGCCGGCCTACCTACCTGCTAAAACTTGTTCACTCAATATGCTGTTGAATATCTATCTCCAGTGATCACTTACCCTTAATTCCTACATTATTAACCAAATGATCTCATTAACAAATCTTTACACATTTCAACCACCTACCTTCCTGCTAACATCAATCACAACAACTAATACACTCAACTCAGTCCCAAACACTTTTCTTATTCCTTCCTCAACACCTCGCCCTATATAACCTATCTTACAATATTGAATTTAAATACCTAACTGACAACCCCCCCCCACCACCAACAACACCTCCCATGGTAGCTCCTCAGGTCCCCTCTTCCCCTGCCCCCTCCCCCACCAACCCCCCCACAACAACACCTCCCAAGGTAGCTCCTCAGGGCCCCTCTCCCCCACCAACTAACCCCCCCCCCTATCCCCCATACCGCCCCCTCCATCCCCCACCCCCCCCCCCCCCCCAACACAGAAAATGGCGGCCACAACGCTATATTTAACCAGCCAAAACCTTCAGTCCTTCGCCTATGTGCTATTTATTCCTGAAATAAAACGAGGGAAAAAAACAAACCGGATTTTCCTTCCCTAGTAAAACATGTATTTTACAGAACGAGGCCTAAAATAGCACATATTGGATATTGCATTGCTTGTTTACCATTCACAAACTCATTTGGAAACACCACACTAATTATTAATTAATACATACTTTTAAACACACACACACACACACACACACACACACACACACACACACACACACACACACACACACACACATGTCAGTTAGCCTAAATTCTCCAATATTCATTCATAAAACTGCCTCACGGGACTGCAACCTTATCAAATAAAGCTGTCAGGTCTTTCTAACTGTCAACACAAATTAACAACTTCACATCTCAATCATTGCAACTGTTGATAAATAGACACTAACTAACCTTGCTATGAGATATAAATACAAGTGCCAAATTTGATTCAGAAGGCAACTCCAGCGTGGCCTAGTCGGATAGAACAAGTTCCTAATCCGGATAGACCTGCGTTCGAGCCTGTCGGAACGGTTGCAAGTACAGGGCACAGATTTCTCTGTGTGTCCCCTCCTGTAGGAGCATCAGTTTCGATAGATTCTCTGGATAGCCGAAGATTGATTGACCGACTCCTTGGAATGTGGGGAAGGGTTGAAGTCCGGGGGGCCACGGACGGATACCTGGATCCACTGACCTCGGGCAGGTCTTTCAATCCACCTGGATTTCAGGTGGGGAGAAGGGAGGCAATTTGGGTCGACACAAATAGCTTCCTGGACCCAAAACCCCATGGATACACGGACACGGACACTCACACGGACACGCACACGGACACTCATGGACTCTGACACGAACCGAAGGTTCGTGTCAGATAATAAGAAGGGAGGTTAGGTTAGGTTGGTTAAGTAGGTTGGTTGGTTAGGTTAGGTTGCTTAGGTTAGGTTGGTTAGGTTAGGTTGCTTAGGTTAGGTTGGTTAGGTTAGGTTGCTTAGGTTAGGTTGCTTAGGTTGATTAGGTTAGGTTGCTTAGGTTGGTTAGGTTGCTAAGGCTGGTTAGGTTGCTTAGGTTGGTTAGGTTGGTTGCTTAGGTTGGTTAGGTTGGTTGCTTAGGTTGGTTGGTTGGTTAGGTTAGGTTAGGTTAGGTTGGTTAGGTTAGGTTAGGTTGGTTAGGTTAGGTTAGGTTGGTTAGGTTAGGTTGGTTAGGTTAGGTTGGTTGGTTAGGTTAGGTTAGGTTAGGTTGGTTGGTTAGATTGGTTGGTTAGGTTGGTTGGTTAGGTTGGTTGGTTGGTTGGTTGGTTAGGTTAGGTTAGGTTGGTTAGGTTAGGTTGGTTAGGTTGGGTTGGGTTGGATGGTTAGGTTAGGTTGCTTAGGTTGGTTGATTAGGTTGGTTAGGTTGGTTGGTTGGTTAGGTTGGTTAGAATTAGAATTAGGTTAGAATTAGAATTAGGTTAGAATTTGAGGTTAGAATACAAGCATAATTATGGTTTGCATAATAAGCAATTTAGATAATATGTAAGCTTAGGTTGGTTAGGGTTGATTGGTTAGGGTATGTTGGTAAGGTACAGTTAAGGTTGGTTATTTTGTGGTTGGTTAGGTGTAATATTTGTATTATTCCACCGACTGATATATATATATATTTAAATATATATATATATATATATATATATATATATATATATATATATATATATATATATATATATATATATATATATATATATATATATATATATATATATATATATATATATATCACACACACATTTTTAGGTTAATTTAGGCTAGGAAATAGGCTACGTTTGTAGAAATAGAAATAGGGCTGTAATTGTTGGTAGCGTTTCCTATCACCGAATGCCTCTGTTCACCTAGCAGTAAATAGGTATCCAAGAGTTAGTTAGGTTTGGTTAGATTAGGTTAGGTTAGTTTAGGCTAGGAAATAGACTAGGTTTGTAGAAATAGAAATAGAAAAAGGGCTGTAATTGTTGGTAATCTTTCCTATCATCGAATGCCTCTGTTCACCTAGCAGTAAATAGGTATCCAGGAGTACCTTGAGATGCTTCCTTGAGGTGCTTTCGGGGCTTAGCGTCCCCGCGGCCCGGTCGTCGACCAGGCCTCATGGTTGCTGGACTGATCAACAAGGCTGTTAGACGCGGCTGCTCGCAACCTGACGTATGAGTCACAGCCTGGTTGATCAGGAGTTAGTTAGGTTAGGTTAGGTAAGGTTAGATTAGGTTAGGTTAGTTTTGGCTAGGAAATAGGCTAGGTTTGTAGAAATAGAAATAGAAAAAGGGATGTAATTCTTGGTAGCGTTTCCTATCACCGAATGCCTCTGTTCACCTTGCAGTAAGTAAGTATCCAGGAGTTAGTTAGGTTAGGTGAGGTGAGGTTAGGTGAGGTTAGGTTAGGTGAGGTTTAGGTTAGGTGAGGTGAGGTGAAGTGAGGTTTGGTGAGGTGAGGTTTTGGTGAGGTGAGGTGAGATTATGTTAAGTGAGGAAAGGTGAGGTGAGGTGAGGTGAGGTGAGGTGAGGTGAGGTTAGGTTAGGTGAGATTCGGTGAGGTGAGGTGAGGTGAGATTATGTTAGGTGAGGAAAGGTAAGGTGAGGTAAGGTGAGGTGAGGTGAGGTGAGGTTAGGTTAGGTGAGGTTAGGTTAGGTTAGGTTAGTTCAGACTAGGAAATAGACTAGGTTTGTAGAAATAGAAATGGAAAAAGGGCTGTAGTTGTTGGTAGTGTTTCCTATCACCGAATGCCTCTGTTCACCTAGCAGTAAGTAAGTATCCAGGAATTAGTTAGGTTAGGTTAGATTAGGTTAAGTTAGTTTAGGCTAGGAAATAGGCTAGGTTTGTAGAAATAGAAATAGGGCTGTAATTGTTGGTAGCGCTTCCTATCACCGAATGTTTCTGTTCACCTAGCAGTAAATAGGTATCCAGGAGTTAGTTAGGTTAGGTTATGTTAGATTAGTTTAGGTTAGATTAGGTTAGGTTAGGTTAGGTTAGATTAGGTTAGATTAGGTTAGGTTGGTTTAGGGTAGGTTTGTAGAAGTAGGGCTGTAATTGTTGGTAGCCTTTCCTATCACCGAATGCCTCTGTTCACCTAGCAGTAAATAGGTATCCAGGAGTTAGTTAGGTTAGGTTATGTTAGATTAGCTTAGGTTAGATTAGGTTAGGTTATATTAGGTTTGGTTAGGTTAGGTTAGGTTAGATTAGGTTAGGTTGGTTTAGGGTAGGTTTGTAGAAGTAGGGCTGTAAATGTTAGTAGCCTTTCCTAGCACCGAATGCCTCTGTTCACCTAGCAGTAAATAGGTATCCAGGAGTTAGTTAGGTTAGGTTATGTTAGATTAGCTTAGGTTAGGTTAGATTAGGTTAGGTTAGGTTAGGTTAGGTTAGATTAGGTTAGGTTGGTTTAGGGTAGGTTTGTAGAAGTAGGGCTGTAAATGTTAGTAGCCTTTCCTATCACCGAATGTCTCTGTTCACCTAGCAGTAAATAGGTATCCAGGAGTTAGTTAGGTTAGGTTATGTTAGATTAGCTTAGGTTAGGTTAGATTAGGTTAGGTTAGGTTAGGTTAGGTTAGATTCGGTTAGGTTGGTTTAGGGTAGGTTTGTAGAAGTAGGGCTGTAAATGTTAGTAGCCTTTCCTATCACCGAATGTCTCTGTTCACCTAGCAGTAAATAGGTATCCAGGAGTTAGTTAGGTTAGGTTATGTTAGATTAGCTTAGGTTAGGTTAGATTAGGTTAGGTTAGGTTAGGTTAGGTTAGGTTAGGTTAGATTAGGTTAGGTTGGTTTAGGGTAGGTTTGTAGAAGTAGGGCTGTAATTGTTAGTAGCCTTTCCTCTCACCGAATGTCTCTGTTCACCTAGCAGTAAATAGGTATCCAGGAGTTAGTTAGGTTAGGTTATGTTAGATTAGCTTAGGTTAGGTTGGGTTAGGTTAGGTGAGGTTAGGTTAGGTTAGTTTAGACTAGGAAATAGACTAGGTTTGTAGAAATAGAAATAGAAAAAGGGCCGTAGTTGTTGGTAGCCTTTCCTATCACCGAATGTCTCTGTTCACCTAGCAGTAAATAGGTATCCAGGAGTTAGTAAGCTAGCTACTTGGGGCGTGGTGAGTGAGTGAGGGTTAGTCACTAGTTGGACCTTGTGGAGTGGTGGGTGTTGGAGACCACTATAAGCCTAACATGTATAAAGTGCCTGTCTGCCTGTCCCCCGACTCAATGATGTTACAATTATTGACTAAATGAAGCCTAAGAGAGCATATGCAAGGCCTAAGATGAGTCATTTGTCAGCAGCAACTTGTGCGAGATCAATGGCAGCGGTGGCATCCCAACATTTCTATTTTGGAGCAACAGTAGTAGTAGTAGTAGTAGTCCATTTGTTGTTGGTTAATTTGACTAAATAGTTGCAATAAGTACTATCATTAATGGAGAATTGGCTGCTATGTGTGAGTATCCTCCGCCTGCCTGCCCGCCGCAGTTACCAGTATCCTGACTCACTCACTCACTCACTCACATGTGATTACTTACTACTTGTATACAATAGCAACGGCCATACTACCTACCTACCTATCACCTTGAGAACACTGCGTCTCCTCCCATACATCTGTCAGGTTAAACACCGTTGACTTTGGTTAGTACTTGGATGGGTGACCTGCCTGGGAACACCAACTGCTGCTGCTGTTAGTATACATATTTGGGCAGTCTCTGTGGGTCAGTGTGTGTGTGTGTGTGTGTGTGTGTGTGTGTGTGTGTGTGTGTACAAGAATGTCGCACATGGAAATGTGTACATGCCATTTTAATAATAGTTTACCATCCATGAAGAAAACGTCTACCTGTTTGGTAGTCCATTGTCTCTCTCTGCCGGCCGGCCGGCCTACCTACCTGCTAAAACTTGTTCACTCAATATGCTGTTGAATATCTATCTCCAGTGATCACTTACCCTTAATTCCTACATTATTAACCAAATGATCTCATTAACAAATCTTTACACATTTCAACCACCTACCTTCCTGCTAACATCAATCACAACAACTAATACACTCAACTCAGTCCCAAACACTTTTCTTATTCCTTCCTCAACACCTCGCCCTATATAACCTATCTTACAATATTGAATTTAAATACCTAACTGACAACCCCCCCCCACCACCAACAACACCTCCCATGGTAGCTCCTCAGGTCCCCTCTTCCCCTGCCCCCTCCCCCACCAACCCCCCCACAACAACACCTCCCAAGGTAGCTCCTCAGGGCCCCTCTCCCCCACCAACTAACCCCCCCCCCTATCCCCCATACCGCCCCCTCCATCCCCCACCCCCCCCCCCCGCCCAACACAGAAAATGGCGGCCACAACGCTATATTTAACCAGCCAAAACCTTCAGTCCTTCGCCTATGTGCTATTTATTCCTGAAATAAAACGAGGGAAAAAAACAAACCGGATTTTCCTTCCCTAGTAAAACATGTATTTTACAGAACGAGGCCTAAAATAGCACATATTGGATATTGCATTGCTTGTTTACCATTCACAAACTCATTTGGAAACACCACACTAATTATTAATTAATACATACTTTTAAACACACACACACACACACACACACACACACACACACACACACACACACACACACACACACACACTGTCAGTTAGCCTAAATTCTCCAATATTCATTCATAAAACTGCCTCACGGGACTGCAACCTTATCAAATAAAGCTGTCAGGTCTTTCTAACTGTCAACACAAATTAACAACTTCACATCTCAATCATTGCAACTGTTGATAAATAGACACTAACTAACCTTGCTATGAGATATAAATACAAGTGCCAAATTTGATTCAGAAGGCAACTCCAGCGTGGCCTAGTCGGATAGAACAAGTTCCTAATCCGGATAGACCTGCGTTCGAGCCTGTCGGAACGGTTGCAAGTACAGGGCACAGATTTCTCTGTGTGTCCCCTCCTGTAGGAGCATCAGTTTCGATAGATTCTCTGGATAGCCGAAGATTGATTGACCGACTCCTTGGAATGTGGGGAAGGGTTGAAGTCCGGGGGGCCACGGACGGATACCTGGATCCACTGACCTCGGGCAGGTCTTTCAATCCACCTGGATTTCAGGTGGGGAGAAGGGAGGCAATTTGGGTCGACACAAATAGCTTCCTGGACCCAAAACCCCATGGATACACGGACACGGACACTCACACGGACACTCACACGGACACTCATGGACTCTGACACGAACCGAAGGTTCGTGTCAGATAATAAGAAGGGAGGTTAGGTTAGGTTGGTTAAGTAGGTTGGTTGGTTAGGTTAGGTTGCTTAGGTTAGGTTGGTTAGGTTAGGTTGCTTAGGTTAGGTTGGTTAGGTTAGGTTGCTTAGGTTAGGTTGCTTAGGTTGATTAGGTTAGGTTGCTTAGGTTGGTTAGGTTGCTAAGGCTGGTTAGGTTGCTTAGGTTGGTTAGGTTGGTTGCTTAGGTTGGTTAGGTTGGTTGCTTAGGTTGGTTGGTTGGTTAGGTTAGGTTAGGTTAGGTTGGTTAGGTTAGGTTAGGTTGGTTAGGTTAGGTTAGGTTGGTTAGGTTAGGTTAGGTTGGTTAGGTTAGGTTGGTTAGGTTAGGTTGGTTAGGTTAGGTTGGTTGGTTAGGTTAGGTTAGGTTAGGTTGGTTGGTTAGATTGGTTGGTTAGGTTGGTTGGTTAGGTTGGTTGGTTGGTTGGTTGGTTAGGTTAGGTTAGGTTGGTTAGGTTAGGTTGGTTAGGTTGGGTTGGGTTGGATGGTTAGGTTAGGTTGCTTAGGTTGGTTGATTAGGTTGGTTAGGTTGGTTGGTTGGTTAGGTTGGTTAGAATTAGAATTAGGTTAGAATTAGAATTAGGTTAGAATTTGAGGTTAGAATACAAGCATAATTATGGTTTGCATAATAAGCAATTTAGATAATATGTAAGCTTAGGTTGGTTAGGGTTGATTGGTTAGGGTATGTTGGTAAGGTACAGTTAAGGTTGGTTATTTTGTGGTTGGTTAGGTGTAATATTTGTATTATTCCACCGACTGATATATATATATATTTAAATATATATATATATATATATATAATATATATATATATATATATTATAATATATATAATATTATATATATTATAATATTATATATATATACACACACACATTTTAGGTTAATTTAGGCTAGGAAATAGGCTACGTTGTAGAAATAGAAATAGGGCTGTAATTGTTGGTAGCGTTTCCTATCACCGAATGCCTCTGTTCACCTAGCAGTAAATAGGTATCCAAGAGTTAGTTAGGTTTGGTTAGATTAGGTTAGGTTAGTTTAGGCTAGGAAATAGACCTAGGTTGTAGAAATAGAATAGAAAAAGGGCTGTAATTGTTGGTAATCTTTTCCTATCATCGAATG
Organism: Procambarus clarkii; assembly: GCF_040958095.1. NCBI lineage: Eukaryota > Metazoa > Arthropoda > Malacostraca > Decapoda > Cambaridae > Procambarus > Procambarus clarkii. The sequence goes on along the minus strand of NW_027190218.1, from coordinate 32,086 downwards.
CCTCTGTTCACTAGCAGTAGCAGTAAATAGGTATCCAGGAGTACCTTGAGATGCTTCCTTGAGGTGCTTTCGGGGCTTAGCGTCCCCGCGGCCCGGTCGTCGACCAGGCCTCATGGTTGCTGGACTGATCAACAAGGCTGTTAGACGCGGGCTCGGCTGCTCGCAACCTGACGTATGAGTCACAGCCTGGTTGATCAGGAGTTAGTTAGGTTAGGTTAGGTAAGGTTAGATTAGGTTAGGTTAGTTTTGGCTAGGAAATAGGCTAGGTGTTGTAGAAATAGAAATAGAAAAAGGGATGTAATTCTTGGTAGCGTTTCCTATCACCGAATGCCTCTGTTCACCTTGCAGTAAGTAAGTATCCAGGAGTTAGTTAGGTTAGGTGAGGTGAGGTTAGGTGGAGGTTAGGTTAGGTGAGGTGAGGTTTAGGTTAGGTGAGGTGAGGTGAAGTGAGGTTGGGTTTGGGTGAGGTGAGGTTTTGGGAGTGAGTGTGAGATTATGTTAAGTGAGGAAAGGTGAGGTGAGGTGAGGTGAGGTGAGGTGAGGTGAGGTTAGGTTAGGTGAGATTCGGTGAGGTGAGGTGAGGTGAGATTATGTTAGGATGAGGAAAGGTAAGGTTGAGGTAAGGTGAGTGTGAGGTGAGGTGAGGTTAGGTTAGGTGAGGTTAGGTTAGGTTAGGTTTAGTTCAGACTAGGAAATAGACTAGGTTTGTAGAAATAGAAATGGAAAAGGGCTGTGTAGTTGTTGGTAGTGTTTCTATCACCGAATGCCTCTGTTCACCTAGCAGTAGTAAGTATCCAGGAATTAGTTAGGTTAGGTTAGATTAGGTTAAGTTAGTTCGACTAGGAAATAGGCTAGGTTTGTAGAAATATAAATAGGGCTGTAATTGTTGGTAGCGCTTCCCTATCACCGAATGTTTCTGTTCACCTAGCAGTAAATAGGTATCCAGGAGTTAGTTAGGTTAGGTTATGTTAGATTTAGTTTAGGTTAGATTAGGTTAGGTTTAGGTTAGGTTAGATTAGGTTAGATTAGGTTAGGTTGGTTTAGGGTAGGTTTTGTAGAAGTAGGGCTGTAATTGTTGGTAGCCTTTCCTATCACCGAATGCCTCTGTTCACCTAGCAGTAAATAGGTATCCAGGAGTTAGTTAGGTTAGGTTATGTTAGATTAGCTTAGGTTAGATTAGGTTAGGTTTATATTAGGTTTGGTTAGGTTTAGGTTAGGTTAGATTAGGTTAGGTTGGTTTAGGGTAGGTTTGTAGAAGTAGGGCTGTAAATGTTAGTAGCCTTTCCTAGCACCGAATGCCTCTGTTCACCTAGCATAAATAGGTATCCAGGAGTTCGTTAGGTTAGGTTATGTTAGATTAGCTTAGGTTAGGTTAGATTAGGTTAGGTTGTTAGGTTAGGTTAGGTTAGATAGGTTAGGTTGGGTTTTAGGGTAGGTTTGTAGAAGTAGGGCTGTAAATGTTAGTAGCCTTTCCTATCACCGAATGTCTCTGTTCACCTAGCAGTAAATAGGTATCCAGGAGTTAGTAGGTTAGGTTATGTTAGATTAGCTTAGGTTAGGTTAGATTAGGTTAGGTTAGGTTAGGTTAGGTTAGATTCGGTTAGGTGGTTTAGGGTAGGTTTGTAGAAGTAGGGCTGTAAATGTTAGTAGCCTTTCCTATCACCGAATGTCTCTGTTCACCTAGCAGTAAATAGGTATCCAGGAGTTAGTTAGGTTAGGTTATGTTAGATTAGCTTAGGTTAGGTTAGATTAGGTTTTAGGTTAGGTAGGTTAGGTTAGGTTAGGTTAGGTTAGATTAGGTTAGGTTGGTTTAGGGTAGGTTTGTAGAAGTAGGGCTGTAATTGTTAGTAGCCTTTCCTCTCACCGAATGTCTCTGTTCACCTAGCATAGCAGTAAATAGGTATCCAGGAGTTAGTTAGGTTAGGTTATGTTAGATTAGCTTAGGTTAGGTGGGTTAGGTTAGGTTGTTAGGTAGGTTAGTTTGGTTAGTTTTAGACTAGGAAATAGACTAGGTTTGAGAAATAGAAATAGAAAAAGGGCCGTAGTGTGGTAGCCTTTCCTATCACCGAATGTCTCTGTTCACCTAGCAGTAAATAGGTATCCAGGAGTTTAGTAAGCTAGCTACTTGGGGCGTGGTGAGTGAGTGAGGGTTAGTCACTAGTTGGACCTTGTGGAGTGGTGGGTGTTGGAGACCACTATAAGCCTAACATGTATAAAGTGCCTGCTGCCTGTCCCCGACTCAATGATGTTACAATTATTGACTAAATGAAGCCTAAGAGAGCATATGCAAGGCCTAAGATGAGTCATTTGTCAGCAGCAACTTGTGCGAGATCAATGGCAGCGTGGCATCCCAACATTTCTATTTTGGAGCAACAGTAGTATAGTAGTAGTAGTCCATTTGTGTTGGTTAATTTGACTAAATAGTTGCAATAAGTACTATCATTAATGGAGAATTGGCTGCTATGTGTGTGAGTATCCTCCGCCTGCCTGCCCGCCGCAGTTACCAGTATCCTGACTCACTCACTCACTCACTCACATGTGATTACTTACTACTTGTATACAATAGCAACGGCCATACTACCTACCTACCTATCACTTGAGAACACTGCGTCTCTCCTCCCATACATCTGTCAGGTTAAACAACACGTTGACTTTGGTTAGTACTTGGATGGGTGACCTGCCTGGGAACACCAACTGCTGCTGCTGTTAGTATACATATTTGGGCAGTCTCTGTGGGTCAGTGTGTGTTGTGTGTGTGTGTGTGTGTGTGTGTTGTGTGTGTGTGTGTACAAGAATGTCGCACATGGAAATGTGTACATGCCATTTTAATAATAGTTTACCATCCATGAAGAAAACGTCTACCTGTTTGGTAGTCCATTGTCTCTCTCTGCCGGCCGGCCGGCCTACCTACCTGCTAAAACTTGTTCACTCAATATGCTGTTGAATATCTATCTCCAGTGATCACTTACCCTTAATTCCTACATTATTAACCAAATGATCTCATTAACAAATCTTTACACATTTCAACCACCTACCTTCCTGCTAACATCAATCACAACAACTAATACACTCAACTCAGTCCCAAACACTTTTCTTATTCCTTCCTCAACACCTCGCCCTATATAACCTATCTTACAATATTGAATTAAATACCTAACTGACAACCCCCCCCCCACCACAACAACACCTCCCATGGTAGCTCCTCAGGTCCCCTCTTCCCCTGCCCCCTCCCCCACCAACCCCCCCACAACAACACCTCCCAAGGTAGCTCCTCAGGGCCCCTCTCCCCCACCAACTAACCCCCCCCCCTATCCCCCATACCGCCCCCTCCATCCCCCACCCCCTCCCCCCGCCCAACACAGAAAATGGCGGCCACAACGCTATATTTAACCAGCCAAAACCTTCAGTCCTTCGCCTATGTGCTATTTATTCCTGAAATAAAACGAGGGAAAAAAACAAACCGGATTTTCCTTCCCTAGTAAAACATGTATTTTACAGAACGAGGCCTAAAATAGCACATATTGGATATTGCATTGCTTGTTTACCATTCACAAACTCATTTGGAAACACCACAACTAATTATTAATTAATACATACTTTTAAACACACACACACACACACACACACACACACACACACACCACACACACACACACACCACACACAATGTCAGTTAGCCTAAATTCTCCAATATTCATTCATAAAACTGCCTCACGGGACTGCAACCTTATCAAATAAAGCTGTCAGGTCTTTCTAACTGTCAACACAAATTAACAACTTCACATCTCAATCATTGCAACTGTTGATAAATAGACACTAACTAACCTTGCTATGAGATATAAATACAAGTGCCAAATTTGATTCAGAAGGCAACTCCAGCGTGGCCTAGTCGGATAGAACAAGTTCCTAATCCGGATAGACCTGCGTTCGAGCCTGTCGGTCGGAACGGTTGCAAGTACAGGGCACAGATTTCTCTGTGTGTCCCCTCCTGTAGGAGCATCAGTTTCGATAGATTCTCTGGATAGCCGAAGATTGATTGACCGACTCCTTGGAATGTGGGGAAGGGTTTGAAGTCCGGGGGGCCACGGACGGATACCTGGATCCACTGACCTCGGGCAGGTCTTTCAATCCACCTGGATTTCAGGTGGGGAGAAGGGAGGCAATTTGGGTCGACACAAATAGCTTCCTGGACCCAAAACCCCATGGATACACGGACACACGGACACTCACACGGAACGGACACGCACACGGACACTCATGGACTCTGACACGAACCGAAGGTTCGTGTCAGATAATAAGAAGGGAGGTTAGGTTAGGTTAGGTTGGTTGGTTAGTAGGTGGTTGGTTGGTTAGGTTAGGTTGCTTAGGTTAGGTTGGTTAGGTTAGGTTGCTTAGGTTAGGTTGGTTAGGTTAGGTTGCTTAGGTTAGGTTGCTTAGGTTGATTAGGTTAGGTTGCTTAGGTTGGTTAGGTTGCTAAGGCTGGTTAGGTTGCTTAGGTTGGTTAGGTTGGTTGCTTAGGTTGGTTAGGTTGGTTGCTTAGGTTGGTTGGTTGGTTAGGTTAGGTTAGGTTAGGTTAGGTAGGTTGTTGGTTAGGTTAGGTTAGGTTGGTTAGGTTAGGTTAGGTTGGTTAGGTTAGGTTGGTTAGGTTAGGTTGGTTGGTTAGGTTAGGTTAGGTTAGGTTGGTTGGTTAGATTGTAGATTGGTTGGTTAGGTTGGTTGGTTAGGTTGTTGGTTGGGTTGGTTGGTTAGGTTAGGTTAGGTTGGTTAGGTTAGGTTGGTTAGGTTGGGTTGGGTTGGATGGTTAGGTTAGGTTGCTTAGGTTGGTTGATTAGGTTGGTTAGGTTGGTTGGTTGGTTAGGTTGGTTAGAATTAGAATTAGGTTAGAATTAGAATTAGGTTAGAATTTGAGGTTAGAATACAAGCATAATTATGGTTTGCATAATAAGCAATTTAGATAATATGTAAGCTTAGGTTGGTTAGGGTTGATTGGTTAGGGTATGTTGGTAAGGTACAGTTAAGGTTGGTTATTTTGTGGTTGGTTAGGTGTAATATTTGTATTATTCCCACCGACTGATATATAATATATTTAAATATATAATATATATATATATATATATATATATATATATATATATATATATATATATATATATATATATATATATATACACACACACATTTTTAGGTTAATTTAGGCTAGGAAATAGGCTACGTTTGTAGAAATAGAAATAGGGCTGTAATTGTTGGTAGCGTTTCCTATCACCGAATGCCTCTGTTCACCTAGCAGTAAATAGGTATCCAAGAGTTAGTTAGGTTTGGTTAGATTAGGTTAGGTTAGTTTAGGCTAGGAAATAGACTAGGTTTGTAGAAATAGAAATAGAAAAAGGGCTGTAATTGTTGGTAATCTTTCCTATCATCGAATGCCTCTGTTCACCTAGCAGTAAATAGGTATCCAGGAGTACCTTGAGATGCTTCCTTGAGGTGCTTTCGGGGCTTAGCGTCCCCGCGGCCCGGTCGTCGACCAGGCCTCATGGTTGCTGGACTGATCAACAAGGCTGTTAGACGCGGCTGCTCGCAACCTGACGTATGAGTCACAGCCTGGTTGATCAGGAGTTAGTTAGGTTAGGTTAGGTAAGGTTAGATTAGGTTAGGTTAGTTTTGGCTAGGAAATAGGCTAGGTTTGTAGAAATAGAAATAGAAAAAGGGATGTAATTCTTGGTAGCGTTTCCTATCACCGAATGCCTCTGTTCACCTTGCAGTAAGTAAGTATCCAGGAGTTAGTTAGGTTAGGTGAGGTGAGGTTAGGTGAGGTTAGGTTAGGTGAGGTTTAGGTTAGGTGAGGTGAGGTGAAGTGAGGTTTGGTGAGGTGAGGTTTTGGTGAGGTGAGGTGAGATTATGTTAAGTGAGGAAAGGTGAGGTGAGGTGAGGTGAGGTGAGGTGAGGTTAGGTTAGGTTAGGTGAGATTCGGTGAGGTGAGGTGAGGTGAGATTATGTTAGGTGAGGAAAGGTAAGGTGAGGTAAGGTGAGGTGAGGTGAGGTTAGGTTAGGTGAGGTTAGGTTAGGTTAGGTTAGTTCAGACTAGGAAATAGACTAGGTTTGTAGAAATAGAAATGGAAAAAGGGCTGTAGTTGTTGGTAGTGTTTCCTATCACCGAATGCCTCTGTTCACCTAGCAGTAAGTAAGTATCCAGGAATTAGTTAGGTTAGGTTAGATTAGGTTAAGTTAGTTTAGGCTAGGAAATAGGCTAGGTTTGTAGAAATAGAAATAGGGCTGTAATTGTTGGTAGCGCTTCCTATCACCGAATGTTTCTGTTCACCTAGCAGTAAATAGGTATCCAGGAGTTAGTTAGGTTAGGTTATGTTAGATTAGTTTAGGTTAGATTAGGTTAGGTTAGGTTAGGTTAGATTAGGTTAGATTAGGTTAGGTTGGTTTAGGGTAGGTTTGTAGAAGTAGGGCTGTAATTGTTGGTAGCCTTTCCTATCACCGAATGCCTCTGTTCACCTAGTAAATAGGTATCCAGGAGTTAGTTAGGTTAGGTTATGTTAGATTAGCTTAGGTTAGATTAGGTTAGGTTATATTAGGTTTGGTTAGGTTAGGTTAGGTTAGATTAGGTTAGGTTGGTTTAGGGTAGGTTTGTAGAAGTAGGGCTGTAAATGTTAGTAGCCTTTCCTATCACCGAATGCCTCTATTCACCTAGCAGTAAATAGGTATCCAGGAGTTAGTTAGGTTAGGTTATGTTAGATTAGCTTAGGTTAGGTTAGATTAGGTTAGGTTAGGTTAGGTTAGATTAGGTTAGGTTGGTTAGGTTGGTTTAGGGTAGGTTTGTAGAAGTAGGGCTGTAAATGTTAGTAGCCTTTCCTATCACCGAATGTCTCTGTTCACCTAGCAGTAAATAGGTATCCAGGAGTTAGTTAGGTTAGGTTATGTTAGATTAGCTTAGGTTAGGTTAGATTAGGTTAGGTTAGGTTAGGTTAGGTTAGATTCGGTTAGGTTGGTTTAGGGTAGGTTTGTAGAAGTAGGGCTGTAAATGTTAGTAGCCTTTCCTATCACCGAATGTCTCTGTTCACCTAGCAGTAAATAGGTATCCAGGAGTTAGTTAGGTTAGGTTATGTTAGATTAGCTTAGGTTAGGTTAGATTAGGTTAGGTTAGGTTAGGTTAGGTTAGGTTAGATTAGGTTAGGTTGGTTTAGGGTAGGTTTGTAGAAGTAGGGCTGTAATTGTTAGTAGCCTTTCCTATCACCGAATGTCTCTGTTCACCTAGCAGTAAATAGGTATCCAGGAGTTAGTTAGGTTAGGTTATGTTAGATTAGCTTAGGTTAGGTTGGGTTAGGTTAGGTGAGGTTAGGTTAGGTTAGTTTAGACTAGGAAATAGACTAGGTTTGTAGAAATAGAAATAGAAAAAGGGCCGTAGTTGTTGGTAGCCTTTCCTATCACCGAATGTCTCTGTTCACCTAGCAGTAAATAGGTATCCAGGAGTTAGTAAGCTAGCTACTTGGGGCGTGGTGAGTGAGTGAGGGTTAGTCACTAGTTGGACCTTGTGGGTGGTGGGTGTTGGAGACCACTATAAGCCTAACATGTATAAAGTGCCTGTCTGCCTGTCCCCCGACTCAATGATGTTACAATTATTGACTAAATGAAGCCTAAGAGAGCATATGCAAGGCCTAAGATGAGTCATTTGTCAGCAGCAACTTGTGCGAGATCAATGGCAGCGGTGGCATCCCAACATTTCTATTTTGGAGCAACAGTAGTAGTAGTAGTAGTAGTCCATTTGTTGTTGGTTAATTTGACTAAATAGTTGCAATAAGTACTATCATTAATGGAGAATTGGCTGCTATGTGTGAGTATCCTCCGCCTGCCTGCCCGCCGCAGTTACCAGTATCCTGACTCACTCACTCACTCACATGTGATTACTTACTACTTGTATACAATAGCAACGGCCATACTACCTACCTACCTATCACCTTGAGAACACTGCGTCTCCTCCCATACATCTGTCAGGTTAAACACCGTTGACTTTGGTTAGTACTTGGATGGGTGACCTGCCTGGGAACACCAACTGCTGCTGCTGTTAGTATACATATTTGGGCAGTCTCTGTGGGTCAGTGTGTGTGTGTGTGTGTGTGTGTGTGTGTGTGTGTGTGTGTGTGTGTGTGTGTGTGTGTGTACAAGAATGTCGCACATGGAAATGTGTACATGCCATTTTAATAATAGTTTACCATCCATGAAGAAAACGTCTACCTGTTTGGTAGTCCATTGTCTCTCTCTGCCGGCCGGCCGGCCTACCTACCTGCTAAAACTTGTTCACTCAATATGCTGTTGAATATCTATCTCCAGTGATCACTTACCCTTAATTCCTACATTATTAACCAAATGATCTCATTAACAAATCTTTACACATTTCAACCACCTACCTTCCTGCTAACATCAATCACAACAACTAATACACTCAACTCAGTCCCAAACACTTTTCTTATTCCTTCCTCAACACCTCGCCCTATATAACCTATCTTACAATATTGAATTTAAATACCTAACTGACAACCCCCCCCCCACCACCAACAACACCTCCCATGGTAGCTCCTCAGGTCCCCTCTTCCCCTGCCCCCTCCCCCACCAACCCCCCCACAACAACACCTCCCAAGGTAGCTCCTCAGGGCCCCTCTCCCCCACCAACTAACCCCCCCCCCTATCCCCCATACCGCCCCCTCCATCCCCCACCCCCCCCCCCCCCCCCCGCCCAACACAGAAAATGGCGGCCACAACGCTATATTTAACCAGCCAAAACCTTCAGTCCTTCGCCTATGTGCTATTTATTCCTGAAATAAAACGAGGGAAAAAAACAAACCGGATTTTCCTTCCCTAGTAAAACATGTATTTTACAGAACGAGGCCTAAAATAGCACATATTGGATATTGCATTGCTTGTTTACCATTCACAAACTCATTTGGAAACACCACACTAATTATTAATTAATACATACTTTTACACACACACACACACACACACACACACACACACACACACACACACACACACACATGTCAGTTAGCCTAAATTCTCCAATATTCATTCATAAAACTGCCTCACGGGACTGCAACCTTATCAAATAAAGCTGTCAGGTCTTTCTAACTGTCAACACAAATTAACAACTTCACATCTCAATCATTGCAACTGTTGATAAATAGACACTAACTAACCTTGCTATGAGATATAAATACAAGTGCCAAATTTGATTCAGAAGGCAACTCCAGCGTGGCCTAGTCGGATAGAACAAGTTCCTAATCCGGATAGACCTGCGTTCGAGCCTGTCGGAACGGTTGCAAGTACAGGGCACAGATTTCTCTGTGTGTCCCCTCCTGTAGGAGCATCAGTTTCGATAGATTCTCTGGATAGCCGAAGATTGATTGACCGACTCCTTGGAATGTGGGGAAGGGTTGAAGTCCGGGGGGCCACGGACGGATACCTGGATCCACTGACCTCGGGCAGGTCTTTCAATCCACCTGGATTTCAGGTGGGGAGAAGGGAGGCAATTTGGGTCGACACAAATAGCTTCCTGGACCCAAAACCCCATGGATACACGGACACGGACACTCACACGGACACGCACACGGACACTCATGGACTCTGACACGAACCGAAGGTTCGTGTCAGATAATAAGAAGGGAGGTTAGGTTAGGTTGGTTAAGTAGGTTGGTTGGTTAGGTTAGGTTGCTTAGGTTAGGTTGGTTAGGTTAGGTTGCTTAGGTTAGGTTGGTTAGGTTAGGTTGCTTAGGTTAGGTTGCTTAGGTTGATTAGGTTAGGTTGCTTAGGTTGGTTAGGTTGCTAAGGCTGGTTAGGTTGCTTAGGTTGGTTAGGTTGGTTGCTTAGGTTGGTTAGGTTGGTTGCTTAGGTTGGTTGGTTGGTTAGGTTAGGTTAGGTTAGGTTGGTTAGGTTAGGTTAGGTTGGTTAGGTTAGGTTAGGTTGGTTAGGTTAGGTTAGGTTGGTTAGGTTAGGTTGGTTAGGTTAGGTTGGTTGGTTAGGTTAGGTTAGGTTAGGTTGGTTGGTTAGATTGGTTGGTTAGGTTGGTTGGTTAGGTTGGTTGGTTGGTTGGTTGGTTAGGTTAGGTTAGGTTGGTTAGGTTAGGTTGGTTAGGTTGGGTTGGGTTGGATGGTTAGGTTAGGTTGCTTAGGTTGGTTGATTAGGTTGGTTAGGTTGGTTGGTTGGTTAGGTTGGTTAGAATTAGAATTAGGTTAGAATTAGAATTAGGTTAGAATTTGAGGTTAGAATACAAGCATAATTATGGTTTGCATAATAAGCAATTTAGATAATATGTAAGCTTAGGTTGGTTAGGGTTGATTGGTTAGGGTATGTTGGTAAGGTACAGTTAAGGTTGGTTATTTTGTGGTTGGTTAGGTGTAATATTTGTATTATTCCACCGACTGATATATATATATATTTAAATATATATATATATATATATATATATATATATATATATATATATATATATATATATATATATATATATATATATATATATATATATATATATATACACACACACATTTTTAGGTTAATTTAGGCTAGGAAATAGGCTACGTTTGTAGAAATAGAAATAGGGCTGTAATTGTTGGTAGCGTTTCCTATCACCGAATGCCTCTGTTCACCTAGCAGTAAATAGGTATCCAAGAGTTAGTTAGGTTTGGTTAGATTAGGTTAGGTTAGTTTAGGCTAGGAAATAGACTAGGTTTGTAGAAATAGAAATAGAAAAAGGGCTGTAATTGTTGGTAATCTTTCCTATCATCGAATGCCTCTGTTCACCTAGCAGTAAATAGGTATCCAGGAGTACCTTGAGATGCTTCCTTGAGGTGCTTTCGGGGCTTAGCGTCCCCGCGGCCCGGTCGTCGACCAGGCCTCATGGTTGCTGGACTGATCAACAAGGCTGTTAGACGCGGCTGCTCGCAACCTGACGTATGAGTCACAGCCTGGTTGATCAGGAGTTAGTTAGGTTAGGTTAGGTAAGGTTAGATTAGGTTAGGTTAGTTTTGGCTAGGAAATAGGCTAGGTTTGTAGAAATAGAAATAGAAAAAGGGATGTAATTCTTGGTAGCGTTTCCTATCACCGAATGCCTCTGTTCACCTTGCAGTAAGTAAGTATCCAGGAGTTAGTTAGGTTAGGTGAGGTGAGGTTAGGTGAGGTTAGGTTAGGTGAGGTTTAGGTTAGGTGAGGTGAGGTGAAGTGAGGTTTGGTGAGGTGAGGTTTTGGTGAGGTGAGGTGAGATTATGTTAAGTGAGGAAAGGTGAGGTGAGGTGAGGTGAGGTGAGGTGAGGTGAGGTGAGGTGAGGTTAGGTTAGGTGAGATTCGGTGAGGTGAGGTGAGGTGAGATTATGTTAGGTGAGGAAAGGTAAGGTGAGGTAAGGTGAGGTGAGGTGAGGTGAGGTTAGGTTAGGTGAGGTTAGGTTAGGTTAGGTTAGTTCAGACTAGGAAATAGACTAGGTTTGTAGAAATAGAAATGGAAAAAGGGCTGTAGTTGTTGGTAGTGTTTCCTATCACCGAATGCCTCTGTTCACCTAGCAGTAAGTAAGTATCCAGGAATTAGTTAGGTTAGGTTAGATTAGGTTAAGTTAGTTTAGGCTAGGAAATAGGCTAGGTTTGTAGAAATAGAAATAGGGCTGTAATTGTTGGTAGCGCTTCCTATCACCGAATGTTTCTGTTCACCTAGCAGTAAATAGGTATCCAGGAGTTAGTTAGGTTAGGTTATGTTAGATTAGTTTAGGTTAGATTAGGTTAGGTTAGGTTAGGTTAGATTAGGTTAGATTAGGTTAGGTTGGTTTAGGGTAGGTTTGTAGAAGTAGGGCTGTAATTGTTGGTAGCCTTTCCTATCACCGAATGCCTCTGTTCACCTAGCAGTAAATAGGTATCCAGGAGTTAGTTAGGTTAGGTTATGTTAGATTAGCTTAGGTTAGATTAGGTTAGGTTATATTAGGTTTGGTTAGGTTAGGTTAGGTTAGATTAGGTTAGGTTGGTTTAGGGTAGGTTTGTAGAAGTAGGGCTGTAAATGTTAGTAGCCTTTCCTAGCACCGAATGCCTCTGTTCACCTAGCAGTAAATAGGTATCCAGGAGTTAGTTAGGTTAGGTTATGTTAGATTAGCTTAGGTTAGGTTAGATTAGGTTAGGTTAGGTTAGGTTAGGTTAGATTAGGTTAGGTTGGTTTAGGGTAGGTTTGTAGAAGTAGGGCTGTAAATGTTAGTAGCCTTTCCTATCACCGAATGTCTCTGTTCACCTAGCAGTAAATAGGTATCCAGGAGTTAGTTAGGTTAGGTTATGTTAGATTAGCTTAGGTTAGGTTAGATTAGGTTAGGTTAGGTTAGGTTAGGTTAGATTCGGTTAGGTTGGTTTAGGGTAGGTTTGTAGAAGTAGGGCTGTAAATGTTAGTAGCCTTTCCTATCACCGAATGTCTCTGTTCACCTAGCAGTAAATAGGTATCCAGGAGTTAGTTAGGTTAGGTTATGTTAGATTAGCTTAGGTTAGGTTAGATTAGGTTAGGTTAGGTTAGGTTAGGTTAGGTTAGGTTAGATTAGGTTAGGTTGGTTTAGGGTAGGTTTGTAGAAGTAGGGCTGTAATTGTTAGTAGCCTTTCCTCTCACCGAATGTCTCTGTTCACCTAGCAGTAAATAGGTATCCAGGAGTTAGTTAGGTTAGGTTATGTTAGATTAGCTTAGGTTAGGTTGGGTTAGGTTAGGTGAGGTTAGGTTAGGTTAGTTTAGACTAGGAAATAGACTAGGTTTGTAGAAATAGAAATAGAAAAAGGGCCGTAGTTGTTGGTAGCCTTTCCTATCACCGAATGTCTCTGTTCACCTAGCAGTAAATAGGTATCCAGGAGTTAGTAAGCTAGCTACTTGGGGCGTGGTGAGTGAGTGAGGGTTAGTCACTAGTTGGACCTTGTGGAGTGGTGGGTGTTGGAGACCACTATAAGCCTAACATGTATAAAGTGCCTGTCTGCCTGTCCCCCGACTCAATGATGTTACAATTATTGACTAAATGAAGCCTAAGAGAGCATATGCAAGGCCTAAGATGAGTCATTTGTCAGCAGCAACTTGTGCGAGATCAATGGCAGCGGTGGCATCCCAACATTTCTATTTTGGAGCAACAGTAGTAGTAGTAGTAGTAGTCCATTTGTTGTTGGTTAATTTGACTAAATAGTTGCAATAAGTACTATCATTAATGGAGAATTGGCTGCTATGTGTGAGTATCCTCCGCCTGCCTGCCCGCCGCAGTTACCAGTATCCTGACTCACTCACTCACTCACTCACATGTGATTACTTACTACTTGTATACAATAGCAACGGCCATACTACCTACCTACCTATCACCTTGAGAACACTGCGTCTCCTCCCATACATCTGTCAGGTTAAACACCGTTGACTTTGGTTAGTACTTGGATGGGTGACCTGCCTGGGAACACCAACTGCTGCTGCTGTTAGTATACATATTTGGGCAGTCTCTGTGGGTCAGTGTGTGTGTGTGTGTGTGTGTGTGGTGTGTGTGTGTGTGTGTGTACAAGAATGTCGCACATGGAAATGTGTACATGCCATTTTAATAATAGTTTACCATCCATGAAGAAAACGTCTACCTGTTTGGTAGTCCATTGTCTCTCTCTGCCGGCCGGCCGGCCTACCTACCTGCTAAAACTTGTTCACTCAATATGCTGTTGAATATCTATCTCCAGTGATCACTTACCCTTAATTCCTACATTATTAACCAAATGATCTCATTAACAAATCTTTACACATTTCAACCACCTACCTTCCTGCTAACTTCAATCACAACAACTAATACACTCAACTCAGTCCCAAACACTTTTCTTATTCCTTCCTCAACACCTCGCCCTATATAACCTATCTTACAATATTGAATTTAAATACCTAACTGACAACCCCCCCCCCACCACCAACAACACCTCCCATGGTAGCTCCTCAGGTCCCCTCTTCCCCTGCCCCCTCCCCCACCAACCCCCCCACAACAACACCTCCCAAGGTAGCTCCTCAGGGCCCCTCTCCCCCACCAACTAACCCCCCCCCCTATCCCCCATACCGCCCCCTCCATCCCCCCCCCCCCCCCCCCCCCAACACAGAAAATGGCGGCCACAACGCTATATTTAACCAGCCAAAACCTTCAGTCCTTCGCCTATGTGCTATTTATTCCTGAAATAAAACGAGGGAAAAAAACAAACCGGATTTTCCTTCCCTAGTAAAACATGTATTTTACAGAACGAGGCCTAAAATAGCACATATTGGATATTGCATTGCTTGTTTACCATTCACAAACTCATTTGGAAACACCACACTAATTATTAATTAATACATACTTTTAAACACACACACACACACACACACACACACACACACACACACACACACACACACACACACACACACACACACACATGTCAGTTAGCCTAAATTCTCCAATATTCATTCATAAAACTGCCTCACGGGACTGCAACCTTATCAAATAAAGCTGTCAGGTCTTTCTAACTGTCAACACAAATTAACAACTTCACATCTCAATCATTGCAACTGTTGATAAATAGACACTAACTAACCTTGCTATGAGATATAAATACAAGTGCCAAATTTGATTCAGAAGGCAACTCCAGCGTGGCCTAGTCGGATAGAACAAGTTCCTAATCCGGATAGACCTGCGTTCGAGCCTGTCGGAACGGTTGCAAGTACAGGGCACAGATTTCTCTGTGTGTCCCCTCCTGTAGGAGCATCAGTTTCGATAGATTCTCTGGATAGCCGAAGATTGATTGACCGACTCCTTGGAATGTGGGGAAGGGTTGAAGTCCGGGGGGCCACGGACGGATACCTGGATCCACTGACCTCGGGCAGGTCTTTCAATCCACCTGGATTTCAGGTGGGGAGAAGGGAGGCAATTTGGGTCGACACAAATAGCTTCCTGGACCCAAAACCCCATGGATACACGGACACGGACACTCACACGGACACGCACACGGACACTCATGGACTCTGACACGAACCGAAGGTTCGTGTCAGATAATAAGAAGGGAGGTTAGGTTAGGTTGGTTAAGTAGGTTGGTTGGTTAGGTTAGGTTGCTTAGGTTAGGTTGGTTAGGTTAGGTTGCTTAGGTTAGGTTGGTTAGGTTAGGTTGCTTAGGTTAGGTTGCTTAGGTTGATTAGGTTAGGTTGCTTAGGTTGGTTAGGTTGCTAAGGCTGGTTAGGTTGCTTAGGTTGGTTAGGTTGGTTGCTTAGGTTGGTTAGGTTGGTTGCTTAGGTTGGTTGGTTGGTTAGGTTAGGTTAGGTTAGGTTGGTTAGGTTAGGTTAGGTTGGTTAGGTTAGGTTAGGTTGGTTAGGTTAGGTTAGGTTGGTTAGGTTAGGTTGGTTAGGTTAGGTTGGTTGGTTAGGTTAGGTTAGGTTAGGTTGGTTGGTTAGATTGGTTGGTTAGGTTGGTTGGTTAGGTTGGTTGGTTGGTTGGTTGGTTAGGTTAGGTTAGGTTGGTTAGGTTAGGTTGGTTAGGTTGGGTTGGGTGGTGGTTAGGTTAGGTTGCTTAGGTTGGTTGATTAGGTTGGTTAGGTTGGTTGGTTGGTTAGGTTGGTTAGAATTAGAATTAGGTTAGAATTAGAATTAGGTTAGAATTTGAGGTTAGAATACAAGCATAATTATGGTTTGCATAATAAGCAATTTAGATAATATGTAAGCTTAGGTTGGTTAGGGTTGATTGGTTAGGGTATGTTGGTAAGGTACAGTTAAGGTTGGTTATTTTGTGGTTGGTTAGGTGTAATATTTGTATTATTCCACCGACTGATTATATATATATATTTAAATATATATATATATATATATATATATATATATATATATATATATATATATATATATATATATATATATATATATATATATATATATATATATATACACACACATTTTTAGGTTAATTTAGGCTAGGAAATAGGCTACGTTTGTAGAAATAGAAATAGGGCTGTAATTGTTGGTAGCGTTTCCTATCACCGAATGCCTCTGTTCACCTAGCAGTAAATAGGTATCCAAGAGTTAGTTAGGTTTGGTTAGATTAGGTTAGGTTAGTTTAGGCTAGGAAATAGACTAGGTTTGTAGAAATAGAAATAGAAAAAGGGCTGTAATTGTTGGTAATCTTTCCTATCATCGAATGCCTCTGTTCACCTAGCAGTAAATAGGTATCCAGGAGTACCTTGAGATGCTTCCTTGAGGTGCTTTCGGGGCTTAGCGTCCCCGCGGCCCGGTCGTCGACCAGGCCTCATGGTTGCTGGACTGATCAACAAGGCTGTTAGACGCGGCTGCTCGCAACCTGACGTATGAGTCACAGCCTGGTTGATCAGGAGTTAGTTAGGTTAGGTTAGGTAAGGTTAGATTAGGTTAGGTTAGTTTTGGCTAGGAAATAGGCTAGGTTTGTAGAAATAGAAATAGAAAAAGGGATGTAATTCTTGGTAGCGTTTCCTATCACCGAATGCCTCTGTTCACCTTGCAGTAAGTAAGTATCCAGGAGTTAGTTAGGTTAGGTGAGGTGAGGTTAGGTGAGGTTAGGTTAGGTGAGGTGAGGTTTAGGTTAGGTGAGGTGAGGTGAAGTGAGGTTTGGTGAGGTGAGGTTTTGGTGAGGTGAGGTGAGATTATGTTAAGTGAGGAAAGGTGAGGTGAGGTGAGGTGAGGTGAGGTGAGGTGAGGTTAGGTTAGGTGAGATTCGGTGAGGTGAGGTGAGGTGAGATTATGTTAGGTGAGGAAAGGTAAGGTGAGGTAAGGTGAGGTGAGGTGAGGTGAGGTTAGGTTAGGTGAGGTTAGGTTAGGTTAGGTTAGTTCAGACTAGGAAATAGACTAGGTTTGTAGAAATAGAAATGGAAAAAGGGCTGTAGTTGTTGGTAGTGTTTCCTATCACCGAATGCCTCTGTTCACCTAGCAGTAAGTAAGTATCCAGGAATTAGTTAGGTTAGGTTAGATTAGGTTAAGTTAGTTTAGGCTAGGAAATAGGCTAGGTTTGTAGAAATAGAAATAGGGCTGTAATTGTTGGTAGCGCTTCCTATCACCGAATGTTTCTGTTCACCTAGCAGTAAATAGGTATCCAGGAGTTAGTTAGGTTAGGTTATGTTAGATTAGTTTAGGTTAGATTAGGTTAGGTTAGGTTAGGTTAGATTAGGTTAGATTAGGTTAGGTTGGTTTAGGGTAGGTTTGTAGAAGTAGGGCTGTAATTGTTGGTAGCCTTTCCTATCACCGAATGCCTCTGTTCACCTAGCAGTAAATAGGTATCCAGGAGTTAGTTAGGTTAGGTTATGTTAGATTAGCTTAGGTTAGATTAGGTTAGGTTATATTAGGTTTGGTTAGGTTAGGTTAGGTTAGATTAGGTTAGGTTGGTTTAGGGTAGGTTTGTAGAAGTAGGGCTGTAAATGTTAGTAGCCTTTCCTAGCACCGAATGCCTCTGTTCACCTAGCAGTAAATAGGTATCCAGGAGTTAGTTAGGTTAGGTTATGTTAGATTAGCTTAGGTTAGGTTAGATTAGGTTAGGTTAGGTTAGGTTAGGTTAGATTAGGTTAGGTTGGTTTAGGGTAGGTTTGTAGAAGTAGGGCTGTAAATGTTAGTAGCCTTTCCTATCACCGAATGTCTCTGTTCACCTAGCAGTAAATAGGTATCCAGGAGTTAGTTAGGTTAGGTTATGTTAGATTAGCTTAGGTTAGGTTAGATTAGGTTAGGTTAGGTTAGGTTAGGTTAGATTCGGTTAGGTTGGTTTAGGGTAGGTTTGTAGAAGTAGGGCTGTAAATGTTAGTAGCCTTTCCTATCACCGAATGTCTCTGTTCACCTAGCAGTAAATAGGTATCCAGGAGTTAGTTAGGTTAGGTTATGTTAGATTAGCTTAGGTTAGGTTAGATTAGGTTAGGTTAGGTTAGGTTAGGTTAGGTTAGGTTAGATTAGGTTAGGTTGGTTTAGGGTAGGTTTGTAGAAGTAGGGCTGTAATTGTTAGTAGCCTTTCCTCTCACCGAATGTCTCTGTTCACCTAGCAGTAAATAGGTATCCAGGAGTTAGTTAGGTTAGGTTATGTTAGATTAGCTTAGGTTAGGTTGGGTTAGGTTAGGTGAGGTTAGGTTAGGTTAGTTTAGACTAGGAAATAGACTAGGTTTGTAGAAATAGAAATAGAAAAAGGGCCGTAGTTGTTGGTAGCCTTTCCTATCACCGAATGTCTCTGTTCACCTAGCAGTAAATAGGTATCCAGGAGTTAGTAAGCTAGCTACTTGGGGCGTGGTGAGTGAGTGAGGGTTAGTCACTAGTTGGACCTTGTGGAGTGGTGGGTGTTGGAGACCACTATAAGCCTAACATGTATAAAGTGCCTGTCTGCCTGTCCCCCGACTCAATGATGTTACAATTATTGACTAAATGAAGCCTAAGAGAGCATATGCAAGGCCTAAGATGAGTCATTTGTCAGCAGCAACTTGTGCGAGATCAATGGCAGCGGTGGCATCCCAACATTTCTATTTTGGAGCAACAGTAGTAGTAGTAGTAGTAGTCCATTTGTTGTTGGTTAATTTGACTAAATAGTTGCAATAAGTACTATCATTAATGGAGAATTGGCTGCTATGTGTGAGTATCCTCCGCCTGCCTGCCCGCCGCAGTTACCAGTATCCTGACTCACTCACTCACTCACTCACATGTGATTACTTACTACTTGTATACAATAGCAACGGCCATACTACCTACCTACCTATCACCTTGAGAACACTGCGTCTCCTCCCATACATCTGTCAGGTTAAACACCGTTGACTTTGGTTAGTACTTGGATGGGTGACCTGCCTGGGAACACCAACTGCTGCTGCTGTTAGTATACATATTTGGGCAGTCTCTGTGGGTCAGTGTGTGTGTGTGTGTGTGTGTGTGTGTGTGTGTGTGTGTGTGTACAAGAATGTCGCACATGGAAATGTGTACATGCCATTTTAATAATAGTTTACCATCCATGAAGAAAACGTCTACCTGTTTGGTAGTCCATTGTCTCTCTCTGCCGGCCGGCCGGCCTACCTACCTGCTAAAACTTGTTCACTCAATATGCTGTTGAATATCTATCTCCAGTGATCACTTACCCTTAATTCCTACATTATTAACCAAATGATCTCATTAACAAATCTTTACACATTTCAACCACCTACCTTCCTGCTAACATCAATCACAACAACTAATACACTCAACTCAGTCCCAAACACTTTTCTTATTCCTTCCTCAACACCTCGCCCTATATAACCTATCTTACAATATTGAATTTAAATACCTAACTGACAACCCCCCCCCACCACCAACAACACCTCCCATGGTAGCTCCTCAGGTCCCCTCTTCCCCTGCCCCCTCCCCCACCAACCCCCCCACAACAACACCTCCCAAGGTAGCTCCTCAGGGCCCCTCTCCCCCACCAACTAACCCCCCCCCTATCCCCCATACCGCCCCCTCCATCCCCCACCCCCCCCCCCCCGCCCAACAAGAAAATGGCGGCCACAACGCTATATTTAACCAGCCAAAACCTTCAGTCCTTCGCCTATGTGCTATTTATTCCTGAAATAAAACGAGGGAAAAAAACAAACCGGATTTTCCTTCCCTAGTAAAACATGTATTTTACAGAACGAGGCCTAAAATAGCACATATTGGATATTGCATTGCTTGTTTACCATTCACAAACTCATTTGGAAACACCACACTAATTATTAATTAATACATACTTTTAAACACACACACACACACACACACACACACACACACACACACACACACACACACACACACACACACACACATGTCAGTTAGCCTAAATTCTCCAATATTCATTCATAAAACTGCCTCACGGGACTGCAACCTTATCAAATAAAGCTGTCAGGTCTTTCTAACTGTCAACACAAATTAACAACTTCACATCTCAATCATTGCAACTGTTGATAAATAGACACTAACTAACCTTGCTATGAGATATAAATACAAGTGCCAAATTTGATTCAGAAGGCAACTCCAGCGTGGCCTAGTCGGATAGAACAAGTTCCTAATCCGGATAGACCTGCGTTCGAGCCTGTCGGAACGGTTGCAAGTACAGGGCACAGATTTCTCTGTGTGTCCCCTCCTGTAGGAGCATCAGTTTCGATAGATTCTCTGGATAGCCGAAGATTGATTGACCGACTCCTTGGAATGTGGGGAAGGGTTGAAGTCCGGGGGGCCACGGACGGATACCTGGATCCACTGACCTCGGGCAGGTCTTTCAATCCACCTGGATTTCAGGTGGGGAGAAGGGAGGCAATTTGGGTCGACACAAATAGCTTCCTGGACCCAAAACCCCATGGATACACGGACACGGACACTCACACGGACACGCACACGGACACTCATGGACTCTGACACGAACCGAAGGTTCGTGTCAGATAATAAGAAGGGAGGTTAGGTTAGGTTGGTTAAGTAGGTTGGTTGGTTAGGTTAGGTTGCTTAGGTTAGGTTGGTTAGGTTAGGTTGCTTAGGTTAGGTTGGTTAGGTTAGGTTGCTTAGGTTAGGTTGCTTAGGTTGATTAGGTTAGGTTGCTTAGGTTGGTTAGGTTGCTAAGGCTGGTTAGGTTGCTTAGGTTGGTTAGGTTGGTTGCTTAGGTTGGTTAGGTTGGTTGCTTAGGTTGGTTGGTTGGTTAGGTTAGGTTAGGTTAGGTTGGTTAGGTTAGGTTAGGTTGGTTAGGTTAGGTTAGGTTGGTTAGGTTAGGTTGGTTAGGTTAGGTTGGTTGGTTAGGTTAGGTTAGGTTAGGTTGGTTGGTTAGATTGGTTGGTTAGGTTGGTTGGTTAGGTTGGTTGGTTGGTTGGTTGGTTAGGTTAGGTTAGGTTGGTTAGGTTAGGTTGGTTAGGTTGGGTTGGGTTGGATGGTTAGGTTAGGTTGCTTAGGTTGGTTGATTAGGTTGGTTAGGTTGGTTGGTTGGTTAGGTTGGTTAGAATTAGAATTAGGTTAGAATTAGAATTAGGTTAGAATTTGAGGTTAGAATACAAGCATAATTATGGTTTGCATAATAAGCAATTTAGATAATATGTAAGCTTAGGTTGGTTAGGGTTGATTGGTTAGGGTATGTTGGTAAGGTACAGTTAAGGTTGGTTATTTTGTGGTTGGTTAGGTGTAATATTTGTATTATTCCACCGACTGATATATATATATATTTTATATATATATATATATATATATATATATATATATATATATATATATATATATATATATATATATATATATATATATATATATATATATATATATATATATATATATTTAAATATATATATATATATCAGTCGGTGGAATAATACAAATATTACACCTAACCAACCACAAAATAACCAACCTTAACTGTACCTTACCAACATACCCTAACCAATCAACCCTAACCAACCTAAGCTTACATATTATCTAAATTGCTTATTATGCAAACCATAATTATGCTTGTATTCTAACCTCAAATTCTAACCTAATTCTAATTATATATATACTAATTATATATATACTAATTCTAAATATATATATACACACACACATTTTTAGGTTAATTTAGGCTAGGAAATAGGCTACGTTTGTAGAAATAGAAATAGGGCTGTAATTGTTGGTAGCGTTTCCTATCACCGAATGCCTCTGTTCACCTAGCAGTAAATAGGTATCCAAGAGTTAGTTAGGTTTGGTTAGATTAGGTTAGGTTAGTTTAGGCTAGGAAATAGACTAGGTTTGTAGAAATAGAAATAGAAAAAGGGCTGTAATTGTTGGTAATCTTTCCTATCATCGAATGCCTCTGTTCACCTAGCAGTAAATAGGTATCCAGGAGTACCTTGAGATGCTTCCTTGAGGTGCTTTCGGGGCTTAGCGTCCCCGCGGCCCGGTCGTCGACCAGGCCTCATGGTTGCTGGACTGATCAACAAGGCTGTTAGACGCGGCTGCTCGCAACCTGACGTATGAGTCACAGCCTGGTTGATCAGGAGTTAGTTAGGTTAGGTTAGGTAAGGTTAGATTAGGTTAGGTTAGTTTTGGCTAGGAAATAGGCTAGGTTTGTAGAAATAGAAATAGAAAAAGGGATGTAATTCTTGGTAGCGTTTCCTATCACCGAATGCCTCTGTTCACCTTGCAGTAAGTAAGTATCCAGGAGTTAGTTAGGTTAGGTGAGGTGAGGTTAGGTGAGGTTAGGTTAGGTGAGGTTTAGGTTAGGTGAGGTGAGGTGAAGTGAGGTTTGGTGAGGTGAGGTTTTGGTGAGGTGAGGTGAGATTATGTTAAGTGAGGAAAGGTGAGGTGAGGTGAGGTGAGGTGAGGTGAGGTGAGGTTAGGTTAGGTGAGATTCGGTGAGGTGAGGTGAGGTGAGATTATGTTAGGTGAGGAAAGGTAAGGTGAGGTAAGGTGAGGTGAGGTGAGGTGAGGTTAGGTTAGGTGAGGTTAGGTTAGGTTAGGTTAGTTCAGACTAGGAAATAGACTAGGTTTGTAGAAATAGAAATGGAAAAAGGGCTGTAGTTGTTGGTAGTGTTTCCTATCACCGAATGCCTCTGTTCACCTAGCAGTAAGTAAGTATCCAGGAATTAGTTAGGTTAGGTTAGATTAGGTTAAGTTAGTTTAGGCTAGGAAATAGGCTAGGTTTGTAGAAATAGAAATAGGGCTGTAATTGTTGGTAGCGCTTCCTATCACCGAATGTTTCTGTTCACCTAGCAGTAAATAGGTATCCAGGAGTTAGTTAGGTTAGGTTATGTTAGATTAGTTTAGGTTAGATTAGGTTAGGTTAGGTTAGGTTAGATTAGGTTAGATTAGGTTAGGTTGGTTTAGGGTAGGTTTGTAGAAGTAGGGCTGTAATTGTTGGTAGCCTTTCCTATCACCGAATGCCTCTGTTCACCTAGCAGTAAATAGGTATCCAGGAGTTAGTTAGGTTAGGTTATGTTAGATTAGCTTAGGTTAGATTAGGTTAGGTTATATTAGGTTTGGTTAGGTTAGGTTAGGTTAGATTAGGTTAGGTTGGTTTAGGGTAGGTTTGTAGAAGTAGGGCTGTAAATGTTAGTAGCCTTTCCTAGCACCGAATGCCTCTGTTCACCTAGCAGTAAATAGGTATCCAGGAGTTAGTTAGGTTAGGTTATGTTAGATTAGCTTAGGTTAGGTTAGATTAGGTTAGGTTAGGTTAGGTTAGGTTAGATTAGGTTAGGTTGGTTTAGGGTAGGTTTGTAGAAGTAGGGCTGTAAATGTTAGTAGCCTTTCCTATCACCGAATGTCTCTGTTCACCTAGCAGTAAATAGGTATCCAGGAGTTAGTTAGGTTAGGTTATGTTAGATTAGCTTAGGTTAGGTTAGATTAGGTTAGGTTAGGTTAGGTTAGGTTAGATTCGGTTAGGTTGGTTTAGGGTAGGTTTGTAGAAGTAGGGCTGTAAATGTTAGTAGCCTTTCCTATCACCGAATGTCTCTGTTCACCTAGCAGTAAATAGGTATCCAGGAGTTAGTTAGGTTAGGTTATGTTAGATTAGCTTAGGTTAGGTTAGATTAGGTTAGGTTAGGTTAGGTTAGGTTAGGTTAGGTTAGATTAGGTTAGGTTGGTTTAGGGTAGGTTTGTAGAAGTAGGGCTGTAATTGTTAGTAGCCTTTCCTCTCACCGAATGTCTCTGTTCACCTAGCAGTAAATAGGTATCCAGGAGTTAGTTAGGTTAGGTTATGTTAGATTAGCTTAGGTTAGGTTGGGTTAGGTTAGGTGAGGTTAGGTTAGGTTAGTTTAGACTAGGAAATAGACTAGGTTTGTAGAAATAGAAATAGAAAAAGGGCCGTAGTTGTTGGTAGCCTTTCCTATCACCGAATGTCTCTGTTCACCTAGCAGTAAATAGGTATCCAGGAGTTAGTAAGCTAGCTACTTGGGGCGTGGTGAGTGAGTGAGGGTTAGTCACTAGTTGGACCTTGTGGAGTGGTGGGTGTTGGAGACCACTATAAGCCTAACATGTATAAAGTGCCTGTCTGCCTGTCCCCCGACTCAATGATGTTACAATTATTGACTAAATGAAGCCTAAGAGAGCATATGCAAGGCCTAAGATGAGTCATTTGTCAGCAGCAACTTGTGCGAGATCAATGGCAGCGGTGGCATCCCAACATTTCTATTTTGGAGCAACAGTAGTAGTAGTAGTAGTAGTCCATTTGTTGTTGGTTAATTTGACTAAATAGTTGCAATAAGTACTATCATTAATGGAGAATTGGCTGCTATGTGTGAGTATCCTCCGCCTGCCTGCCCGCCGCAGTTACCAGTATCCTGACTCACTCACTCACTCACTCACATGTGATTACTTACTACTTGTATACAATAGCAACGGCCATACTACCTACCTACCTATCACCTTGAGAACACTGCGTCTCCTCCCATACATCTGTCAGGTTAAACACCGTTGACTTTGGTTAGTACTTGGATGGGTGACCTGCCTGGGAACACCAACTGCTGCTGCTGTTAGTATACATATTTGGGCAGTCTCTGTGGGTCAGTGTGTGTGTGTGTGTGTGTGTGTGTGTGTGTGTGTGTGTGTGTACAAGAATGTCGCACATGGAAATGTGTACATGCCATTTTAATAATAGTTTACCATCCATGAAGAAAACGTCTACCTGTTTGGTAGTCCATTGTCTCTCTCTGCCGGCCGGCCGGCCTACCTACCTGCTAAAACTTGTTCACTCAATATGCTGTTGAATATCTATCTCCAGTGATCACTTACCCTTAATTCCTACATTATTAACCAAATGATCTCATTAACAAATCTTTACACATTTCAACCACCTACCTTCCTGCTAACATCAATCACAACAACTAATACACTCAACTCAGTCCCAAACACTTTTCTTATTCCTTCCTCAACACCTCGCCCTATATAACCTATCTTACAATATTGAATTTAAATACCTAACTGACAACCCCCCCCCACCACCAACAACACCTCCCATGGTAGCTCCTCAGGTCCCCTCTTCCCCTGCCCCCTCCCCCACCAACCCCCCCACAACAACACCTCCCAAGGTAGCTCCTCAGGGCCCCTCTCCCCCACCAACTAACCCCCCCCCCTATCCCCCATACCGCCCCCTCCATCCCCCTCCCCCCCCCCCCCCCGCCCAACAAGAAAATGGCGGCCACAACGCTATATTTAACCAGCCAAAACCTTCAGTCCTTCGCCTATGTGCTATTTATTCCTGAAATAAAACGAGGGAAAAAAACAAACCGGATTTTCCTTCCCTAGTAAAACATGTATTTTACAGAACGAGGCCTAAAATAGCACATATTGGATATTGCATTGCTTGTTTACCATTCACAAACTCATTTGGAAACACCACACTAATTATTAATTAATACATACTTTTAAACACACACACACACACACACACACACACACACACACACACACACACACACACACACACACACACACATGTCAGTTAGCCTAAATTCTCCAATATTCATTCATAAAACTGCCTCACGGGACTGCAACCTTATCAAATAAAGCTGTCAGGTCTTTCTAACTGTCAACACAAATTAACAACTTCACATCTCAATCATTGCAACTGTTGATAAATAGACACTAACTAACCTTGCTATGAGATATAAATACAAGTGCCAAATTTGATTCAGAAGGCAACTCCAGCGTGGCCTAGTCGGATAGAACAAGTTCCTAATCCGGATAGACCTGCGTTCGAGCCTGTCGGAACGGTTGCAAGTACAGGGCACAGATTTCTCTGTGTGTCCCCTCCTGTAGGAGCATCAGTTTCGATAGATTCTCTGGATAGCCGAAGATTGATTGACCGACTCCTTGGAATGTGGGGAAGGGTTGAAGTCCGGGGGGCCACGGACGGATACCTGGATCCACTGACCTCGGGCAGGTCTTTCAATCCACCTGGATTTCAGGTGGGGAGAAGGGAGGCAATTTGGGTCGACACAAATAGCTTCCTGGACCCAAAACCCCATGGATACACGGACACGGACACTCACACGGACACGCACACGGACACTCATGGACTCTGACACGAACCGAAGGTTCGTGTCAGATAATAAGAAGGGAGGTTAGGTTAGGTTGGTTAAGTAGGTTGGTTGGTTAGGTTAGGTTGCTTAGGTTAGGTTGGTTAGGTTAGGTTGCTTAGGTTAGGTTGGTTAGGTTAGGTTGCTTAGGTTAGGTTGCTTAGGTTGATTAGGTTAGGTTGCTTAGGTTGGTTAGGTTGCTAAGGCTGGTTAGGTTGCTTAGGTTGGTTAGGTTGGTTGCTTAGGTTGGTTAGGTTGGTTGCTTAGGTTGGTTGGTTGGTTAGGTTAGGTTAGGTTAGGTTGGTTAGGTTAGGTTAGGTTGGTTAGGTTAGGTTAGGTTGGTTAGGTTAGGTTGGTTAGGTTAGGTTGGTTGGTTAGGTTAGGTTAGGTTAGGTTGGTTGGTTAGATTGGTTGGTTAGGTTGGTTGGTTAGGTTGGTTGGTTGGTTGGTTGGTTAGGTTAGGTTAGGTTGGTTAGGTTAGGTTGGTTAGGTTGGGTTGGGTTGGATGGTTAGGTTAGGTTGCTTAGGTTGGTTGATTAGGTTGGTTAGGTTGGTTGGTTGGTTAGGTTGGTTAGAATTAGAATTAGGTTAGAATTAGAATTAGGTTAGAATTTGAGGTTAGAATACAAGCATAATTATGGTTTGCATAATAAGCAATTTAGATAATATGTAAGCTTAGGTTGGTTAGGGTTGATTGGTTAGGGTATGTTGGTAAGGTACAGTTAAGGTTGGTTATTTTGTGGTTGGTTAGGTGTAATATTTGTATTATTCCACCGACTGATATTATATATATTTAAATATATTATATATATATATATATATATATATATATATATATATATATATATATATATATATATATATATATATATATATATATATATAATATATATATATATATATATATATTTAAATATATATATATATATCAGTCGGTGGAATAATACAAATATTACACCTAACCAACCACAAAATAACCAACCTTAACTGTACCTTACCAACATACCCTAACCAATCAACCCTAACCAACCTAAGCTTACATATTATCTAAATTGCTTATTATGCAAACCATAATTATGCTTGTATTCTAACCTCAAATTCTAACCTAATTCTAATTATATATATACTAATTATATATTACTAATTCTAAATATATATATACACACACACATTTTTAGGTTAATTTAGGCTAGGAAATAGGCTACGTTTGTAGAAATAGAAATAGGGCTGTAATTGTTGGTAGCGTTTCCTATCACCGAATGCCTCTGTTCA
This sequence comes from Procambarus clarkii, assembly GCF_040958095.1. Classification (NCBI taxonomy): domain Eukaryota; kingdom Metazoa; phylum Arthropoda; class Malacostraca; order Decapoda; family Cambaridae; genus Procambarus; species Procambarus clarkii. The sequence goes on along the minus strand of NW_027190218.1, from coordinate 4,819 downwards.
CCTAGCAGTAAATAGGTATCCAAGAGTTAGTTAGGTTTGGTTAGATTAGGTTAGGTTAGTTTAGGCTAGGAAATAGACTAGGTTTGTAGAAATAGAAATAGAAAAAGGGCTGTAATTGTTGGTAATCTTTCCTATCATCGAATGCCTCTGTTCACCTAGCAGTAAATAGGTATCCAGGAGTACCTTGAGATGCTTCCTTGAGGTGCTTTCGGGGCTTAGCGTCCCCGCGGCCCGGTCGTCGACCAGGCCTCATGGTTGCTGGACTGATCAACAAGGCTGTTAGACGCGGCTGCTCGCAACCTGACGTATGAGTCACAGCCTGGTTGATCAGGAGTTAGTTAGGTTAGGTTAGGTAAGGTTAGATTAGGTTAGGTTAGTTTTGGCTAGGAAATAGGCTAGGTTTGTAGAAATAGAAATAGAAAAAGGGATGTAATTCTTGGTAGCGTTTCCTATCACCGAATGCCTCTGTTCACCTTGCAGTAAGTAAGTATCCAGGAGTTAGTTAGGTTAGGTGAGGTGAGGTTAGGTGAGGTTAGGTTAGGTGAGGTTTAGGTTAGGTGAGGTGAGGTGAAGTGAGGTTTGGTGAGGTGAGGTTTTGGTGAGGTGAGGTGAGATTATGTTAAGTGAGGAAAGGTGAGGTGAGGTGAGGTGAGGTGAGGTGAGGTGAGGTTAGGTTAGGTGAGATTCGGTGAGGTGAGGTGAGGTGAGATTATGTTAGGTGAGGAAAGGTAAGGTGAGGTAAGGTGAGGTGAGGTGAGGTGAGGTTAGGTTAGGTGAGGTTAGGTTAGGTTAGGTTAGTTCAGACTAGGAAATAGACTAGGTTTGTAGAAATAGAAATGGAAAAAGGGCTGTAGTTGTTGGTAGTGTTTCCTATCACCGAATGCCTCTGTTCACCTAGCAGTAAGTAAGTATCCAGGAATTAGTTAGGTTAGGTTAGATTAGGTTAAGTTAGTTTAGGCTAGGAAATAGGCTAGGTTTGTAGAAATAGAAATAGGGCTGTAATTGTTGGTAGCGCTTCCTATCACCGAATGTTTCTGTTCACCTAGCAGTAAATAGGTATCCAGGAGTTAGTTAGGTTAGGTTATGTTAGATTAGTTTAGGTTAGATTAGGTTAGGTTAGGTTAGGTTAGATTAGGTTAGATTAGGTTAGGTTGGTTTAGGGTAGGTTTGTAGAAGTAGGGCTGTAATTGTTGGTAGCCTTTCCTATCACCGAATGCCTCTGTTCACCTAGCAGTAAATAGGTATCCAGGAGTTAGTTAGGTTAGGTTATGTTAGATTAGCTTAGGTTAGATTAGGTTAGGTTATATTAGGTTTGGTTAGGTTAGGTTAGGTTAGATTAGGTTAGGTTGGTTTAGGGTAGGTTTGTAGAAGTAGGGCTGTAAATGTTAGTAGCCTTTCCTAGCACCGAATGCCTCTGTTCACCTAGCAGTAAATAGGTATCCAGGAGTTAGTTAGGTTAGGTTATGTTAGATTAGCTTAGGTTAGGTTAGATTAGGTTAGGTTAGGTTAGGTTAGGTTAGATTAGGTTAGGTTGGTTTAGGGTAGGTTTGTAGAAGTAGGGCTGTAAATGTTAGTAGCCTTTCCTATCACCGAATGTCTCTGTTCACCTAGCAGTAAATAGGTATCCAGGAGTTAGTTAGGTTAGGTTATGTTAGATTAGCTTAGGTTAGGTTAGATTAGGTTAGGTTAGGTTAGGTTAGGTTAGATTCGGTTAGGTTGGTTTAGGGTAGGTTTGTAGAAGTAGGGCTGTAAATGTTAGTAGCCTTTCCTATCACCGAATGTCTCTGTTCACCTAGCAGTAAATAGGTATCCAGGAGTTAGTTAGGTTAGGTTATGTTAGATTAGCTTAGGTTAGGTTAGATTAGGTTAGGTTAGGTTAGGTTAGGTTAGGTTAGGTTAGATTAGGTTAGGTTGGTTTAGGGTAGGTTTGTAGAAGTAGGGCTGTAATTGTTAGTAGCCTTTCCTCTCACCGAATGTCTCTGTTCACCTAGCAGTAAATAGGTATCCAGGAGTTAGTTAGGTTAGGTTATGTTAGATTAGCTTAGGTTAGGTTGGGTTAGGTTAGGTGAGGTTAGGTTAGGTTAGTTTAGACTAGGAAATAGACTAGGTTTGTAGAAATAGAAATAGAAAAAGGGCCGTAGTTGTTGGTAGCCTTTCCTATCACCGAATGTCTCTGTTCACCTAGCAGTAAATAGGTATCCAGGAGTTAGTAAGCTAGCTACTTGGGGCGTGGTGAGTGAGTGAGGGTTAGTCACTAGTTGGACCTTGTGGAGTGGTGGGTGTTGGAGACCACTATAAGCCTAACATGTATAAAGTGCCTGTCTGCCTGTCCCCCGACTCAATGATGTTACAATTATTGACTAAATGAAGCCTAAGAGAGCATATGCAAGGCCTAAGATGAGTCATTTGTCAGCAGCAACTTGTGCGAGATCAATGGCAGCGGTGGCATCCCAACATTTCTATTTTGGAGCAACAGTAGTAGTAGTAGTAGTAGTCCATTTGTTGTTGGTTAATTTGACTAAATAGTTGCAATAAGTACTATCATTAATGGAGAATTGGCTGCTATGTGTGAGTATCCTCCGCCTGCCTGCCCGCCGCAGTTACCAGTATCCTGACTCACTCACTCACTCACTCACATGTGATTACTTACTACTTGTATACAATAGCAACGGCCATACTACCTACCTACCTATCACCTTGAGAACACTGCGTCTCCTCCCATACATCTGTCAGGTTAAACACCGTTGACTTTGGTTAGTACTTGGATGGGTGACCTGCCTGGGAACACCAACTGCTGCTGCTGTTAGTATACATATTTGGGCAGTCTCTGTGGGTCAGTGTGTGTGTGTGTGTGTGTGTGTGTGGTGTGTGTGTGTGTGTACAAGAATGTCGCACATGGAAATGTGTACATGCCATTTTAATAATAGTTTACCATCCATGAAGAAAACGTCTACCTGTTTGGTAGTCCATTGTCTCTCTCTGCCGGCCGGCCGGCCTACCTACCTGCTAAAACTTGTTCACTCAATATGCTGTTGAATATCTATCTCCAGTGATCACTTACCCTTAATTCCTACATTATTAACCAAATGATCTCATTAACAAATCTTTACACATTTCAACCACCTACCTTCCTGCTAACATCAATCACAACAACTAATACACTCAACTCAGTCCCAAACACTTTTCTTATTCCTTCCTCAACACCTCGCCCTATATAACCTATCTTACAATATTGAATTTAAATACCTAACTGACAACCCCCCCCCCCCCCCAACAACACCTCCCATGGTAGCTCCTCAGGTCCCCTCTTCCCCTGCCCCCTCCCCCACCAACCCCCCCACAACAACACCTCCCAAGGTAGCTCCTCAGGGCCCCTCTCCCCACCAACTAACCCCCCCCCCTATCCCCCATACCGCCCCCTCCATCCCCCACCCCCCCCCCCCGCCCAACAAGAAAATGGCGGCCACAACGCTATATTTAACCAGCCAAAACCTTCAGTCCTTCGCCTATGTGCTATTTATTCCTGAAATAAAACGAGGGAAAAAACAAACCGGATTTTCCTTCCCTAGTAAAACATGTATTTTACAGAACGAGGCCTAAAATAGCACATATTGGATATTGCATTGCTTGTTTACCATTCACAAACTCATTTGGAAACACCACACTAATTATTAATTAATACATACTTTTAAACACACACACACACACACACACACACACACACACACACACACACACACACACACACACACACACACACACACATGTCAGTTAGCCTAAATTCTCCAATATTCATTCATAAAACTGCCTCACGGGACTGCAACCTTATCAAATAAAGCTGTCAGGTCTTTCTAACTGTCAACACAAATTAACAACTTCACATCTCAATCATTGCAACTGTTGATAAATAGACACTAACTAACCTTGCTATGAGATATAAATACAAGTGCCAAATTTGATTCAGAAGGCAACTCCAGCGTGGCCTAGTCGGATAGAACAAGTTCCTAATCCGGATAGACCTGCGTTCGAGCCTGTCGGAACGGTTGCAAGTACAGGGCACAGATTTCTCTGTGTGTCCCCTCCTGTAGGAGCATCAGTTTCGATAGATTCTCTGGATAGCCGAAGATTGATTGACCGACTCCTTGGAATGTGGGGAAGGGTTGAAGTCCGGGGGGCCACGGACGGATACCTGGATCCACTGACCTCGGGCAGGTCTTTCAATCCACCTGGATTTCAGGTGGGGAGAAGGGAGGCAATTTGGGTCGACACAAATAGCTTCCTGGACCCAAAACCCCATGGATACACGGACACGGACACTCACACGGACACGCACACGGACACTCATGGACTCTGACACGAACCGAAGGTTCGTGTCAGATAATAAGAAGGGAGGTTAGGTTAGGTTGGTTAAGTAGGTTGGTTGGTTAGGTTAGGTTGCTTAGGTTAGGTTGGTTAGGTTAGGTTGCTTAGGTTAGGTTGGTTAGGTTAGGTTGCTTAGGTTAGGTTGCTTAGGTTGATTAGGTTAGGTTGCTTAGGTTGGTTAGGTTGCTAAGGCTGGTTAGGTTGCTTAGGTTGGTTAGGTTTTGCTTAGGTTGGTTAGGTTGGTTGCTTAGGTTGGTTGGTTGGTTAGGTTAGGTTAGGTTAGGTTGGTTAGGTTAGGTTAGGTTGGTTAGGTTAGGTTAGGTTGGTTAGGTTAGGTTGGTTAGGTTAGGTTGGTTGGTTAGGTTAGTTAGGTTAGGTTGGTTGGTTAGATTGGTTGGTTAGGTTGGTTGGTTAGGTTGGTTTGGTTGGTTGGTTAGGTTAGGTTAGGTTGGTTAGG
>NW_027190217.1:0-48651 GCF_040958095.1 Procambarus clarkii | reverse complement strand
TACGAAACCTCGCTCTATGATTTGAAGTTAAAATCCTCAAATATGGTTATATAGTGACTTTTTTCACGTTTTTCATGTAGTTTGATATTACGTAAATATATTCATTTTTACCAATATTTCGATACTATTTCATGTAGTATCACGATATGTGATTTGGCCTTCAAATCTCAGAATTTCGCATAATATTGCATTTTAAGCAAGTTTTCTTGCATTTTGCTTCGTACGAAAAATCATCGAATTTAGCAATATTTTCACGTTTATCATCTCCTTTTCCTTCATGTGATTTAAACAAAATATCATCGAATTAGGCAATATTTTGCCGTTTTCCACGTTTTTGTGAATTTTCAGTCCATGGGTTTTATCGTATATTCATATATATATACGATAAAAATGATGCAAACACATAATTGATTAGATAATAACCTTAAATACTTCATTTTCAATCATCTATTTGTTTCTCGTTAAAATACTGAGTAAGATATTGAAAAGGGGAGAAGTTCGGTTTTTATTGCATATATCGACGTTTCAGCCGGATTAGAGCGGTTTTACGTGTACATCTTCCCTCGTTAATATAAACGGAAAATCAAGAACATTATAGTTAATTCTAATGAAAACACATTGTTTTTTATCATTTGTATTGGAAACAACATTGTCATATGTCTTTTCTTGGAACTAAATAATACGAAACCTCGCTCTATGATTTGAAGTTAAAATCCTCAAATATGGTTATATAGTGACTTTTTTCACGTTTTTCATGTAGTTTGATATTACGTAAATATATTCATTTTTACCAATATTTCGATACTATTTCATGTAGTATCACGATATGTGATTTGGCCTTCAAATCTCAGAATTTCGCATAATATTGCATTTTAAGCAAGTTTTCTTGCATTTTGCTTCGTACGAAAAATCATCGAATTTAGCAATATTTTCACGTTTATCATCTCCTTTTCCTTCAATGTGATTTAAACAAAATATCATCGAATTAGGCAATATTTTGCCGTTTTCCACGTTTTTGTGAATTTTCAGTCCATGGGTATTAATTCATATATATATACGATGAAAATGATGCAAACACATAATTGATTAGATAATAACCTTAAATACTTCATTTTCAATCATCTATTTGTTTCTCGTTAAAATACTGAGTAAGATATTGAAAAGGGGAGAAGTTCTGTTTTTATTGCATATATCGACGTTTCAGCCTGGATTAGAGCGGTTTTACGTGTACATCTTCCATCGTTAATATAAACGGAAAATCAAGAACATTATAGTTAATTCTAATGAAAACACATTGTTTTTTATCATTTGTATTGGAAACAACATTGTCATATGTCTTTTCTTGGATCTAAATAATACGAAACCTCGCTCTATGATTTGAGTTAAAATCCTCAAATATGGTTATATAGTGACTTTTTTCACGTTTTTCATGTAGTTTGATATTACGTAAATATATTCATTTTTACCAATATTTCGATACTATTTCATGTAGTATCACGATATGTGATTTGGCCTTCAAATCTCAGAATTTCGCATAATATTGCATTTTAAGCAAGTTTTCTTGCATTTTGTTTCGTACGAAAAATCATCGAATATAGCAATATTTTGACGTTTATCATCTCCTTTTCCTTCATGTGATTTAAACAAAATATCATCGAATTAGGCAATATTTTGCCGTTTTCCACGTTTTTGTGAATTTTCAGTCCATGGGTTTTAATTCATATATATACGATAAAAATGATGCAAACACATAATTGATTAGATAATAACCTTAAATACTTCATTTTCAATCATCTATTTGTTTCTCGTTAAAATACTGAGTAAGATATTGAAAAGGGGAGAAGTTCGGTTTTTATTGCATATATCGACGTTTCAGCCGGATTAGAGCGGTTTTACGTGTACATCTTCCATCGTTAATATAAACGGAAAATCAAGAACATTATAGTTAATTCTAATGAAAACACATTGTTTTTTATCATTTGTATTGGAAACAACATTGTCATATGTCTTTTCTTGGAACTAAATAATACGAAACCTCGCTCTATGATTTGAAGTTAAAATCCTCAAATATGGTTATATAGTGACTTTTTTCACGTTTTTCATGTAGTTTGATATTACGTAAATATATTCATTTTTACCAATATTTCGATACTATTTCATGTAGTATCACGATATGTGATTTGGCCTTCAAATCTCAGAATTTCGCATAATATTGCATTTTAAGCAAGTTTTCTTGCATTTTGCTTCGTACGAAAAATCATCGAATTTAGCAATATTTTCACGTTTATCATCTCCTTTTCCTTCATGTGATTTAAACAAAATATCATCGAATTAGGCAATATTTTGCCGTTTTCCACGTTTTTGTGAATTTTCAGTCCATGGGTTTAATCGTATATTCATATATATATACGATAAAAATGATGCAAACACATAATTGATTAGATAATAACCTTAAATACTTCATTTTCAATCATCTATTTGTTTCTCGTTAAAATACTGAGTAAGATATTGAAAAGGGGAGAAGTTCGGTTTTTATTGCATATATCGACGTTTCAGCCGGATTAGAGCGGTTTTACGTGTACATCTTCCCTCGTTAATATAAACGGAAAATCAAGAACATTATAGTTAATTCTAATGAAAACACATTGTTTTTTATCATTTGTATTGGAAACAACATTGTCATATGTCTTTTCTTGGATCTAAATAATACGAAACCTCGCTCTATGATTTGAAGTTAAAATCCTCAAATATGGTTATATAGTGACTTTTTTCACGTTTTTCATGTAGTTTGATATTTCGTAAATATATTCATTTTTACCAATATTTCGATACTATTTCATGTAGTATCACGATATGTGATTTGGCCTTCAAATATCAGAATTTCGCATAATATTGCATTTTAAGCAAGTTTTCTTGCATTTTGTTTCGTACGAAAAAATCATCGAATATAGCAATATTTTGACGTTTATCATTCTCCTTTTCCTTCATGTGATTTAAACAAAATATCATCGAATTAGGCAATATTTTGCCGTTTTCCACGTTTTTGTGAATTTTCAGTCCATGGGTTTTAATTCATATATATACGATAAAAATGATGCAAACACATAATTGATTAGATAATAACCTTAAATACTTCATTTTCAATCATCTATTTGTTTCTCGTTAAAATACTGAGTAAGATATTGAAAAGGGGAGAAGTTCGGTTTTTATTGCATATATCGACGTTTCAGCCGGATTAGAGCGGTTTTACGTGTACATCTTCCCTCGTTAATATAAACGGAAAATCAAGAACATTATAGTTAATTCTAATGAAAACACATTGATTTTTATCATTTGTATTGGAAACAACATTGTCATATGTCTTTTCTTGGATCTAAATAATACGAAACCTCGCTCTATGATTTGAAGTTAAAATCCTCAAATATGGTTATATAGTGACTTTTTTCACGTTTTTCATGTAGTTTGATATTTCGTAAATATATTCATTTTACCAATATTTCGATACTATTTCATGTAGTATCACGATATGTGATTTGGCCTTCAAATATCAGAATTTCGCATAATATTGCATTTTAAGCAAGTTTTCTTGCATTTTGTTTCGTACGAAAAAATCATCGCATATAGCAATATTTTGACGTTTATCATCTCCTTTTCCTTCATGTGATTTAAACAAAATATCATCGAATTAGGCAATATTTTGCCGTTTTCCACGTTTTTGTGAATTTTCAGTCCATGGGTTTTAATTCATATATATACGATAAAAATGATGCAAACACATAATTGATTAGATAATAACCTTAAATACTTCATTTTCAATCATCTATTTGTTTCTCGTTAAAATACTGAGTAAGATACTGAAAAGGGGAGAAGTTCGGTTTTTATTGCATATATCGACGTTTCAGCCGGATTAGAGCGGTTTTACGTGTACATCTTCCCTCGTTAATATAAACGGAAAATCAAGAACATTATAGTTAATTCTAATGAAAACACATTGTTTTTTATCATTTGTATTGGAAACAACATTGTCATATGTCTTTTCTTGGAACTAAATAATACGAAACCTAGCTCTATGATTTGAAGTTAAAATCCTCAAATATGGTTATATAGTGACTTTTTTCACGTTTTTCATGTAGTTTGATATTACGTAAATATATTCATTTTTACCAATATTTCGATACTATTTCATGTAGTATCACGATATGTGATTTGACCTTCAAATCTCAGAATTTCGCATAATATTGCATTTTAAGCAAGTTTTCTTGCATTTTGCTTCGTACGAAAAATCATCGAATTTAGCAATATTTTCACGTTTATCATCTCCTTTTCCTTCATGTGATTTAAACAAAATATCATCGAATTAGGCAATATTTTGCCGTTTTCCACGTTTTTGTGAATTTTCAGTCCATGGGTTTTATCGTATATTCATATATATATACGATAAAAATGATGCAAACACATAATTGATTAGATAATAACCTTAAATACTTCATTTTCAATCATCTATTTGTTTCTCGTTAAAATACTGAGTAAGATATTGAAAAGGGGAGAAGTTCGGTTTTTATTGCATATATCGACGTTTCAGCCGGATTAGAGCGGTTTTACGTGTACATCTTCCCTCGTTAATATAAACGGAAAATCAAGAACATTATAGTTAATTCTAATGAAAACACATTGTTTTTTATCATTTGTATTGGAAACAACATTGTCATATGTCTTTTCTTGGATCTAAATAATACGAAACCTCGCTCTATGATTTGAAGTTAAAATCCTCAAATATGGTTATATAGTGACTTTTTTCACGTTTTTCATGTAGTTTGATATTTCGTAAATATATTCATTTTTACCAATATTTCGATACTATTTCATGTAGTATCACGATATGTGATTTGGCCTTCAAATATCAGAATTTCGCATAATATTGCATTTTAAGCAAGTTTTCTTGCATTTTGTTTCGTACGAAAAAATCATCGAATATAGCAATATTTTGACGTTTATCATCTCCTTTTCCTTCATGTGATTTAAACAAAATATCATCGAATTAGGCAATATTTTGCCGTTTTCCACGTTTTTGTGAATTTTCAGTCCATGGGTTTTAATTCATATATATACGATAAAAATGATGCAAACACATAATTGATTAGATAATAACCTTAAATACTTCATTTTCAATCATCTATTTGTTTCTCGTTAAAATACTGAGTAAGATACTGAAAAGGGGAGAAGTTCGGTTTTTATTGCATATATCGACGTTTCAGCCGGATTAGAGCGGTTTTACGTGTACATCTTCCCTCGTTAATATAAACGGAAAATCAAGAACATTATAGTTAATTCTAATGAAAACACATTGTTTTTTATCATTTGTATTGGAAACAACATTGTCATATGTCTTTTCTCGGAACTAAATAATACGAAACCTCGCTCTATGATTTGAAGTTAAAATCCTCAAATATGGTTATATAGTGACTTTTTTCACGTTTTTCATGTAGTTTGATATTACGTAAATATATTCATTTTTACCAATATTTCGATACTATTTCATGTAGTATCACGATATGTGATTTGGCCTTCAAATCTCAGAATTTCGCATAATATTGCATTTTAAGCAAGTTTTCTTGCATTTTGCTTCGTACGAAAAATCATCGAATATAGCAATATTTTGACGTTTATCATCTCCTTTTCCTTCATGTGATTTAAACAAAATATCATCGAATTAGGCAATATTTTGCCGTTTTCCACGTTTTTGTGAATTTTCAGTCCATGGGTTTTAATTCATATATATACGATAAAAATGATGCAAACACATAATTGATTAGATAATAACCTTAAATACTTCATTTTCAATCATCTATTTATTTCTCGTTAAAATACTGAGTAAGATATTGAAAAGGGGAGAAGTTCGGTTTTTATTGCATATATCGACGTTTCAGCCGGATTAGAGCGGTTTTACGTGTACATCTTCCATCGTTAATATAAACGGAAAATCAAGAACATTATAGTTAATTCTAATGAAAACACATTGTTTTTTATCATTTGTATTGGAAACAACATTGTCATATGTCTTTTCTTGGAACTAAATAATACGAAACCTCGCTCTATGATTTGAAGTTAAAATCCTCAAATATGGTTATATAGTGACTTTTTTCACGTTTTTCATGTAGTTTGATATTACGTAAATATATTCATTTTTACCAATATTTCGATACTATTTCATGTAGTATCACGATATGTGATTTGGCCTTCAAATCTCAGAATTTCGCATAATATTGCATTTTAAGCAAGTTTTCTTGCATTTTGCTTCGTACGAAAAATCATCGAATTTAGCAATATTTTCACGTTTATCATCTCCTTTTCCTTCATGTGATTTAAACAAAATATCATCGAATTAGGCAATATTTTGCCGTTTTCCACGTTTTTGTGAATTTTCAGTCCATGGGTTTTATCGTATATTCATATATATATACGATAAAAATTATGCAAACACATAATTGATTAGATAATAACCTTAAATACTTCATTTTCAATCATCTATTTGTTTCTCGTTAAAATACTGAGTAAGATATTGAAAAGGGGAGAAGTTCGGTTTTTATTGCATATATCGACGTTTCAGCCGGATTAGAGCGGTTTTACGTGTACATCTTCCCTCGTTAATATAAACGGAAAATCAAGAACATTATAGTTAATTCTAATGAAAACACATTGTTTTTTATCATTTGTATTGGAAACAACATTGTCATATGTCTTTTCTTGGATCTAAATAATACGAAACCTCGCTCTATGATTTGTAGTTAAAATCCTCAAATATGGTTATATAGTGACTTTTTTCACGTTTTTCATGTAGTTTGATATTACGTAAATATATTCATTTTTACCAATATTTCGATACTATTTCATGTAGTATCACGATATGTGATTTGGCCTTCAAATCTCAGAATTTCGCATAATATTGCATTTTAAGCAAGTTTTCTTGCATTTTGTTTCGTACGAAAAATCATCGAATATAGCAATATTTTGACGTTTATCATCTCCTTTTCCTTCATGTGATTTAAACAAAATATCATCGAATTAGGCAATATTTTGCCGTTTTCCACGTTTTTGTGAATTTTCAGTCCATGGGTTTTAATTCATATATATACGATTAAAATGATGCAAACACATAATTGATTAGATAATAACCTTAAATACTTCATTTTCAATCATCTATTTGTTTCTCGTTAAAATACTGAGTAAGATATTGAAAAGGGGAGAAGTTCGGTTTTTATTGCATATATCGACGTTTCAGCCGGATTAGAGCGGTTTTACGTGTACATCTTCCATCGTTAATATAAACGGAAAATCAAGAACATTATAGTTAATTCTAATGAAAACACATTGTTTTTTATCATTTGTATTGGAAACAACATTGTCATATGTCTTTTCTTGGAACTAAATAATACGAAACCTCGCTCTATGATTTGAAGTTAAAATCCTCAAATATGGTTATATAGTGACTTTTTTCACGTTTTTCATGTAGTTTGATATTACGTAAATATATTCATTTTTACCAATATTTCGATACTATTTCATGTAGTATCACGATATGTGATTTGGCCTTCAAATCTCAGAATTTCGCATAATATTGCATTTTAAGCAAGTTTTCTTGCATTTTGTTTCGTACGAAAAAATCATCGAATATAGCAATATTTTGACGTTTATCATCTCCTTTTCCTTCATGTGATTTAAACAAAATATCATCGAATTAGGCAATATTTTGCCGTTTTCCACGTTTTTGTGAATTTTCAGTCCATGGGTTTTAATTCATATATATACGATAAAAATGATGCAAACACATAATTGATTAGATAATAACCTTAAATACTTCATTTTCAATCATCTATTTGTTTCTCGTTAAAATACTGAGTAAGATACTGAAAAGGGGAGAAGTTCGGTTTTTATTGCATATATCGACGTTTCAGCCGGATTAGAGCGGTTTTACGTGTACATCTTCCATCGTTAATATAAACGGAAAATCAAGAACATTATAGTTAATTCTAATGAAAACACATTGTTTTTTATCATTTGTATTGGAAACAACATTGTCATATGTCTTTTCTCGGAACTAAATAATACGAAACCTCGCTCTATGATTTGAAGTTAAAATCCTCAAATATGGTTATATAGTGACTTTTTTCACGTTTTTCATGTAGTTTGATATTACGTAAATATATTCATTTTTACCAATATTTCGATACTATTTCATGTAGTATCACGATATGTGATTTGGCCTTCAAATCTCAGAATTTCGCATAATATTGCATTTTAAGCAAGTTTTCTTGCATTTTGCTTCGTACGAAAAATCATCGAATATAGCAATATTTTGACGTTTATCATCTCCTTTTCCTTCATGTGATTTAAACAAAATATCATCGAATTAGGCAATATTTTGCCGTTTTCCACGTTTTTGTGAATTTTCAGTCCATGGGTTTTAATTCATATATATACGATAAAAATGATGCAAACACATAATTGATTAGATAATAACCTTAAATACTTCATTTTCAATCATCTATTTATTTCTCGTTAAAATACTGAGTAAGATATTGAAAAGGGGAGAAGTTCGGTTTTTATTGCATATATCGACGTTTCAGCCGGATTAGAGCGGTTTTACGTGTACATCTTCCATCGTTAATATAAACGGAAAATCAAGAACATTATAGTTAATTCTAATGAAAACACATTGTTTTTTATCATTTGTATTGGAAACAACATTGTCATATGTCTTTTCTTGGAACTAAATAATACGAAACCTCGCTCTATGATTTGAAGTTAAAATCCTCAAATATGGTTATATAGTGACTTTTTTCACGTTTTTCATGTAGTTTGATATTACGTAAATATATTCATTTTTACCAATATTTCGATACTATTTCATGTAGTATCACGATATGTGATTTGGCCTTCAAATCTCAGAATTTCGCATAATATTGCATTTTAAGCAAGTTTTCTTGCATTTTGCTTCGTACGAAAAATCATCGAATTTAGCAATATTTTCACGTTTATCATCTCCTTTTCCTTCATGTGATTTAAACAAAATATCATCGAATTAGGCAATATTTTGCCGTTTTCCACGTTTTTGTGAATTTTCAGTCCATGGGTTTTATCGTATATTCATATATATATACGATAAAAATTATGCAAACACATAATTGATTAGATAATAACCTTAAATACTTCATTTTCAATCATCTATTTGTTTCTCGTTAAAATACTGAGTAAGATATTGAAAAGGGGAGAAGTTCGGTTTTTATTGCATATATCGACGTTTCAGCCGGATTAGAGCGGTTTTACGTGTACATCTTCCCTCGTTAATATAAACGGAAAATCAAGAACATTATAGTTAATTCTAATGAAAACACATTGTTTTTTATCATTTGTATTGGAAACAACATTGTCATATGTCTTTTCTTGGATCTAAATAATACGAAACCTCGCTCTATGATTTGTAGTTAAAATCCTCAAATATGGTTATATAGTGACTTTTTTCACGTTTTTCATGTAGTTTGATATTACGTAAATATATTCATTTTTACCAATATTTCGATACTATTTCATGTAGTATCACGATATGTGATTTGGCCTTCAAATCTCAGAATTTCGCATAATATTGCATTTTAAGCAAGTTTTCTTGCATTTTGTTTCGTACGAAAAATCATCGAATATAGCAATATTTTGACGTTTATCATCTCCTTTTCCTTCATGTGATTTAAACAAAATATCATCGAATTAGGCAATATTTTGCCGTTTTCCACGTTTTTGTGAATTTTCAGTCCATGGGTTTTAATTCATATATATACGATTAAAATGATGCAAACACATAATTGATTAGATAATAACCTTAAATACTTCATTTTCAATCATCTATTTGTTTCTCGTTAAAATACTGAGTAAGATATTGAAAAGGGGAGAAGTTCGGTTTTTATTGCATATATCGACGTTTCAGCCGGATTAGAGCGGTTTTACGTGTACATCTTCCATCGTTAATATAAACGGAAAATCAAGAACATTATAGTTAATTCTAATGAAAACACATTGTTTTTTATCATTTGTATTGGAAACAACATTGTCATATGTCTTTTCTTGGAACTAAATAATACGAAACCTCGCTCTATGATTTGAAGTTAAAATCCTCAAATATGGTTATATAGTGACTTTTTTCACGTTTTTCATGTAGTTTGATATTACGTAAATATATTCATTTTTACCAATATTTCGATACTATTTCATGTAGTATCACGATATGTGATTTGGCCTTCAAATCTCAGAATTTCGCATAATATTGCATTTTAAGCAAGTTTTCTTGCATTTTGTTTCGTACGAAAAATCATCGAATATAGCAATATTTTGACGTTTATCATCTCCTTTTCCTTCATGTGATTTAAACAAAATATCATCGAATTAGGCAATATTTTGCCGTTTTCCACGTTTTTGTGAATTTTCAGTCCATGGGTTTTAATTCATATATATACGATTAAAATGATGCAAACACATAATTGATTAGATAATAACCTTAAATACTTCATTTTCAATCATCTATTTGTTTCTCGTTAAAATACTGAGTAAGATATTGAAAAGGGGAGAAGTTCGGTTTTTATTGCATATATCGACGTTTCAGCCGGATTAGAGCGGTTTTACGTGTACATCTTCCATCGTTAATATAAACGGAAAATCAAGAACATTATAGTTAATTCTAATGAAAACACATTGTTTTTTATCATTTGTATTGGAAACAACATTGTCATATGTCTTTTCTTGGATCTAAATAATACGAAACCTCGCTCTATGATTTGAAGTTAAAATCCTCAAATATGGTTATATAGTGACTTTTTTCACGTTTTTCATGTAGTTTGATATTTCGTAAATATATTCATTTTTACCAATATTTCGATACTATTTCATGTAGTATCACGATATGTGATTTGGCCTTCAAATATCAGAATTTCGCATAATATTGCATTTTAAGCAAGTTTTCTTGCATTTTGTTTCGTACGAAAAAATCATCGAATATAGCAATATTTTGACGTTTATCATCTCCTTTTCCTTCATGTGATTTAAACAAAATATCATCGAATTAGGCAATATTTTGCCGTTTTCCACGTTTTTGTGAATTTTCAGTCCATGGGTTTTATCGTATATTCATATATATATACGATAAAAATGATGCAAACACATAATTGATTAGATAATAACCTTAAATACTTCATTTTCAATCATCTATTTGTTTCTCGTTAAAATACTGAGTAAGATATTGAAAAGGGGAGAAGTTCGGTTTTTATTGCATATATCGACGTTTCAGCCGGATTAGAGCGGTTTTACGTGTACATCTTCCCTCGTTAATATAAACGGAAAATCAAGAACATTATAGTTAATTCTAATGAAAACACATTGTTTTTTATCATTTGTATTGGAAACAACATTGTCATATGTCTTTTCTTGGATCTAAATAATACGAAACCTCGCTCTATGATTTGAAGTTAAAATCCTCAAATATGGTTATATAGTGACTTTTTTCACGTTTTTCATGTAGTTTGATATTTCGTAAATATATTCATTTTTACCAATATTTCGATACTATTTCATGTAGTATCACGATATGTGATTTGGCCTTCAAATATCAGAATTTCGCATAATATTGCATTTTAAGCAAGTTTTCTTGCATTTTGTTTCGTACGAAAAAATCATCGAATATAGCAATATTTTGACGTTTATCTTCTCCTTTTCCTTCATGTGATTTAAACAAAATATCATCGAATTAGGCAATATTTTGCCGTTTTCCACGTTTTTGTGAATTTTCAGTCCATGGGTTTTAATTCATATATATACGATAAAAATGATGCAAACACATAATTGATTAGATAATAACCTTAAATACTTCATTTTCAATCATCTATTTGTTTCTCGTTAAAATACTGAGTAAGATATTGAAAAGGGGAGAAGTTCGGTTTTTATTGCATATATCGACGTTTCAGCCGGATTAGAGCGGTTTTACGTGTACATCTTCCCTCGTTAATATAAACGGAAAATCAAGAACATTATAGTTAATTCTAATGAAAACACATTGATTTTTATCATTTGTATTGGAAACAACATTGTCATATGTCTTTTCTTGGATCTAAATAATACGAAACCTCGCTCTATGATTTGAAGTTAAAATCCTCAAATATGGTTATATAGTGACTTTTTTCACGTTTTTCATGTAGTTTGATATGTCGTAAATATATTCATTTTACCAATATTTCGATACTATTTCATGTAGTATCACGATATGTGATTTGGCCTTCAAATATCAGAATTTCGCATAATATTGCATTTTAAGCAAGTTTTCTTGCATTTTGTTTCGTACGAAAAAATCATCGAATTAGCAATATTTTGACGTTTATCATCTCCTTTTCCTTCATGTGATTTAAACAAAATATCATCGAATTAGGCAATATTTTGCCGTTTTCCACGTTTTTGTGAATTTTCAGTCCATGGGTTTTAATTCATATATATACGATAAAAATGATGCAAACACATAATTGATTAGATAATAACCTTAAATACTTCATTTTCAATCATCTATTTGTTTCTCGTTAAAATACTGAGTAAGATACTGAAAAGGGGAGAAGTTCGGTTTTTATTGCATATATCGACGTTTCAGCCGGATTAGAGCGGTTTTACGTGTACATCTTCCCTCGTTAATATAAACGGAAAATCAAGAACATTATAGTTAATTCTAATGAAAACACATTGTTTTTTATCATTTGTATTGGAAACAACATTGTCATATGTCTTTTCTTGGAACTAAATAATACGAAACCTCGCTCTATGATTTGAAGTTAAAATCCTCAAATATGGTTATATAGTGACTTTTTTCACGTTTTTCATGTTGTTTGATATTACGTAAATATATTCATTTTTACCAATATTTCGATACTATTTCATGTAGTATCACGATATGTGATTTGGCCTTCAAATCTCAGAATTTCGCATAATATTGCATTTTAAGCAAGTTTTCTTGCATTTTGCTTCGTACGAAAAATCATCGAATTTAGCAATATTTTCACGTTTATCATCTCCTTTTCCTTCATGTGATTTAAACAAAATATCATCGAATTAGGCAATATTTTGCCGTTTTCCACGTTTTTGTGAATTTTCAGTCCATGGGTTTTATCGTATATTCATATATATATACGATAAAAATGATGCAAACACATAATTGATTAGATAATAACCTTAAATACTTCATTTTCAATCATCTATTTGTTTCTCGTTAAAATACTGAGTAAGATATTGAAAAGGGGAGAAGTTCGGTTTTTATTGCATATATCGACGTTTCAGCCGGATTAGAGCGGTTTTACGTGTACATCTTCCCTCGTTAATATAAACGGAAAATCAAGAACATTATAGTTAATTCTAATGAAAACACATTGTTTTTTATCATTTGTATTGGAAACAACATTGTCATATGTCTTTTCTTGGATCTAAATAATACGAAACCTCGCTCTATGATTTGAAGTTAAAATCCTCAAATATGGTTATATAGTGACTTTTTTCACGTTTTTCATGTAGTTTGATATTTCGTAAATATATTCATTTTTACCAATATTTCGATACTATTTCATGTAGTATCACGATATGTGATTTGGCCTTCAAATATCAGAATTTCGCATAATATTGCATTTTAAGCAAGTTTTCTTGCATTTTGTTTCGTACGAAAAAATCATCGAATATAGCAATATTTTGACGTTTATCATCTCCTTTTCCTTCATGTGATTTAAACAAAATATCATCGAATTAGGCAATATTTTGCCGTTTTCCACGTTTTTGTGAATTTTCAGTCCATGGGTTTTAATTCATATATATACGATAAAAATGATGCAAACACATAATTGATTAGATAATAACCTTAAATACTTCATTTTCAATCATCTATTTGTTTCTCGTTAAAATACTGAGTAAGATACTGAAAAGGGGAGAAGTTCGGTTTTTATTGCATATATCGACGTTTCAGCCGGATTAGAGCGGTTTTACGTGTACATCTTCCCTCGTTAATATAAACGGAAAATCAAGAACATTATAGTTAATTCTAATGAAAACACATTGTTTTTTATCATTTGTATTGGAAACAACATTGTCATATGTCTTTTCTCGGAACTAAATAATACGAAACCTCGCTCTATGATTTGAAGTTAAAATCCTCAAATATGGTTATATAGTGACTTTTTTCACGTTTTTCATGTAGTTTGATATTACGTAAATATATTCATTTTTACCAATATTTCGATACTATTTCATGTAGTATCACGATATGTGATTTGGCCTTCAAATCTCAGAATTTCGCATAATATTGCATTTTAAGCAAGTTTTCTTGCATTTTGTTTCGTACGAAAAATCATCGAATATAGCAATATTTTGACGTTTATCATCTCCTTTTCCTTCATGTGATTTAAACAAAATATCATCGAATTAGGCAATATTTTGCCGTTTTCCACGTTTTTGTGAATTTTCAGTCCATGGGTTTTAATTCATATATATACGATAAAAATGATGCAAACACATAATTGATTAGATAATAACCTTAAATACTTCATTTTCAATCATCTATTTGTTTCTCGTTAAAATACTGAGTAAGATATTGAAAAGGGGAGAAGTTCGGTTTTTATTGCATATATCGACGTTTCAGCCGGATTAGAGCGGTTTTACGTGTACATCTTCCATCGTTAATATAAACGGAAAATCAAGAACATTATAGTTAATTCTAATGAAAACACATTGTTTTTTATCATTTGTATTGGAAACAACATTGTCATATGTCTTTTCTTGGAACTAAATAATACGAAACCTCGCTCTATGATTTGAAGTTAAAATCCTCAAATATGGTTATATAGTGACTTTTTTCACGTTTTTCATGTAGTTTGATATTACGTAAATATATTCATTTTTACCAATATTTCGATACTATTTCATGTAGTATCACGATATGTGATTTGGCCTTCAAATCTCAGAATTTCGCATAATATTGCATTTTAAGCAAGTTTTCTTGCATTTTGCTTCGTACGAAAAATCATCGAATTTAGCAATATTTTCACGTTTATCATCTCCTTTTCCTTCATGTGATTTAAACAAAATATCATCGAATTAGGCAATATTTTGCCGTTTTCCACGTTTTTGTGAATTTTCAGTCCATGGGTTTTAATTCATATATATACGATAAAAATGATGCAAACACATAATTGATTAGATAATAACCTTAAATACTTCATTTTCAATCATCTATTTGTTTCTCGTTAAAATACTGAGTAAGATACTGAAAAGGGGAGAAGTTCGGTTTTTATTGCATATATCGACGTTTCAGCCGGATTAGAGCGGTTTTACGTGTACATCTTCCCTCGTTAATATAAACGGAAAATCAAGAACATTATAGTTAATTCTAATGAAAACACATTGTTTTTTATCATTTGTATTGGAAACAACATTGTCATATGTCTTTTCTTGGAACTAAATAATACGAAACCTCGCTCTATGATTTGAAGTTAAAATCGTCAAATATGGTTATATAGTGACTTTTTTCACGTTTTTCATGTAGTTTGATATTACGTAAATATATTCATTTTTACCAATATTTCGATACTATTTCATGTAGTATCACGATATGTGATTTGGCCTTCAAATCTCAGAATTTCGCATAATATTGCATTTTAAGCAAGTTTTCTTGCATTTTGCTTCGTACGAAAAATCATCGAATTTAGCAATATTTTCACGTTTATCATCTCCTTTTCCTTCATGTGATTTAAACAAAATATCATCGAATTAGGCAATATTTTGCCGTTTTCCACGTTTTTGTGAATTTTCAGTCCATGGGTTTTAATTCATATATATACGATAAAAATGATGCAAACACATAATTGATTAGATAATAACCTTAAATACTTCATTTTCAATCATCTATTTGTTTCTCGTTAAAATACTGAGTAAGATACTGAAAAGGGGAGAAGTTCGGTTTTTATTGCATATATCGACGTTTCAGCCGGATTAGAGCGGTTTTACGTGTACATCTTCCCTCGTTAATATAAACGGAAAATCAAGAACATTATAGTTAATTCTAATGAAAACACATTGTTTTTTATCATTTGTATTGGAAACAACATTGTCATATGTCTTTTCTTGGAACTAAATAATACGAAACCTCGCTCTATGATTTGAAGTTAAAATCCTCAAATATGGTTATATAGTGACTTTTTTCACGTTTTTCATGTAGTTTGATATTACGTAAATATATTCATTTTTACCAATATTTCGATACTATTTCATGTAGTATCACGATATGTGATTTGGCCTTCAAATCTCAGAATTTCGCATAATATTGCATTTTAAGCAAGTTTTCTTGCATTTTGCTTCGTACGAAAAATCATCGAATTTAGCAATATTTTCACGTTTATCATCTCCTTTTCCTTCATGTGATTTAAACAAAATATCATCGAATTAGGCAATATTTTGCCGTTTTCCACGTTTTTGTGAATTTTCAGTCCATGGGTATTAATTCATATATATATACGATGAAAATGATGCAAACACATAATTGATTAGATAATAACCTTAAATACTTCATTTTCAATCATCTATTTGTTTCTCGTTAAAATACTGAGTAAGATATTGAAAAGGGGAGAAGTTCGGTTTTTATTGCATATATCGACGTTTCAGCCGGATTAGAGCGGTTTTACGTGTACATCTTCCATCGTTAATATAAACGGAAAATCAAGAACATTATAGTTAATTCTAATGAAAACACATTGTTTTTTATCATTTGTATTGGAAACAACATTGTCATATGTCTTTTCTTGGAACTAAATAATACGAAACATCGCTCTATGATTTGAAGTTAAAATCCTCAAATATGGTTATATAGTGACTTTTTTCACGTTTTTCATGTAGTTTGATATTACGTAAATATATTCATTTTTACCAATATTTCGATACTATTTCATGTAGTATCACGATATGTGATTTGGCCTTCAAATCTCAGAATTTCGCATAATATTGCATTTTAAGCAAGTTTTCTTGCATTTTGTTTCGTACGAAAAATCATCGAATATAGCAATATTTTGACGTTTATCATCTCCTTTTCCTTCATGTGATTTAAACAAAATATCATCGAATTAGGCAATATTTTGCCGTTTTCCACGTTTTTGTGAATTTTCAGTCCATGGGTTTTAATTCATATATATACGATAAAAATGATGCAAACACATAATTGATTAGATAATAACCTTAAATACTTCATTTTCAATCATCTATTTGTTTCTCGTTAAAATACTGAGTAAGATATTGAAAAGGGGAGAAGTTCGGTTTTTATTGCATATATCGACGTTTCAGCCGGATTAGAGCGGTTTTACGTGTACATCTTCCATCGTTAATATAAACGGAAAATCAAGAACATTATAGTTAATTCTAATGAAAACACATTGTTTTTTATCATTTGTATTGGAAACAACATTGTCATATGTCTTTTCTTGGAACTAAATAATACGAAACCTCGCTCTATGATTTGAAGTTAAAATCCTCAAATATGGTTATATAGTGACTTTTTTCACGTTTTTCATGTAGTTTGATATTACGTAAATATATTCATTTTTACCAATATTTCGATACTATTTCATGTAGTATCACGATATGTGATTTGGCCTTCAAATCTCAGAATTTCGCATAATATTGCATTTTAAGCAAGTTTTCTTGCATTTTGCTTCGTACGAAAAATCATCGAATTTAGCAATATTTTCACGTTTATCATCTCCTTTTCCTTCATGTGATTTAAACAAAATATCATCGAATTAGGCAATATTTTGCCGTTTTCCACGTTTTTGTGAATTTTCAGTCCATGGGTTTTAATTCATATATATACGATAAAAATGATGCAAACACATAATTGATTAGATAATAACCTTAAATACTTCATTTTCAATCATCTATTTGTTTCTCGTTAAAATACTGAGTAAGATACTGAAAAGGGGAGAAGTTCGGTTTTTATTGCATATATCGACGTTTCAGCCGGATTAGAGCGGTTTTACGTGTACATCTTCCCTCGTTAATATAAACGGAAAATCAAGAACATTATAGTTAATTCTAATGAAAACACATTGTTTTTTATCATTTGTATTGGAAACAACATTGTCATATGTCTTTTCTTGGAACTAAATAATACGAAACCTCGCTCTATGATTTGAAGTTAAAATCGTCAAATATGGTTATATAGTGACTTTTTTCACGTTTTTCATGTAGTTTGATATTACGTAAATATATTCATTTTTACCAATATTTCGATACTATTTCATGTAGTATCACGATATGTGATTTGGCCTTCAAATCTCAGAATTTCGCATAATATTGCATTTTAAGCAAGTTTTCTTGCATTTTGCTTCGTACGAAAAATCATCGAATTTAGCAATATTTTCACGTTTATCATCTCCTTTTCCTTCATGTGATTTAAACAAAATATCATCGAATTAGGCAATATTTTGCCGTTTTCCACGTTTTTGTGAATTTTCAGTCCATGGGTTTTAATTCATATATATATACGATAAAAATGATGCAAACACATAATTGATTAGATAATAACCTTAAATACTTCATTTTCAATCATCTATTTGTTTCTCGTTAAAATACTGAGTAAGATCCTGAAAAGGGGAGAAGTTCGGTTTTTATTGCATATATCGACGTTTCAGCCGGATTAGAGCGGTTTTACGTGTACATCTTCCCTCGTTAATATAAACGGAAAATCAAGAACATTATAGTTAATTCTAATGAAAACACATTGTTTTTTATCATTTGTATTGGAAACAACATTGTCATATGTCTTTTCTTGGAACTAAATAATACGAAACCTCGCTCTATGATTTGAAGTTAAAATCCTCAAATATGGTTATATAGTGACTTTTTTCACGTTTTTCATGTAGTTTGATATTACGTAAATATATTCATTTTTACCAATATTTCGATACTATTTCATGTAGTATCACGATATGTGATTTGGCCTTCAAATCTCAGAATTTCGCATAATATTGCATTTTAAGCAAGTTTTCTTGCATTTTGCTTCGTACGAAAAATCATCGAATTTAGCAATATTTTCACGTTTATCATCTCCTTTTCCTTCATGTGATTTAAACAAAATATCATCGAATTGGGCAATATTTTGCCGTTTTCCACGTTTTTGTGAATTTTCAGTCCATGGGTATTAATTCATATATATATACGATGAAAATGATGCAAACACATAATTGATTAGATAATAACCTTAAATACTTCATTTTCAATCATCTATTTGTTTCTCGTTAAAATACTGAGTAAGATATTGAAAAGGGGAGAAGTTCGGTTTTTATTGCATATATCGACGTTTCAGCCGGATTAGAGCGGTTTTACGTGTACATCTTCCATCGTTAATATAAACGGAAAATCAAGAACATTATAGTTAATTCTAATGAAAACACATTGTTTTTTATCATTTGTATTGGAAACAACATTGTCATATGTCTTTTCTTGGAACTAAATAATACGAAACCTCGCTCTATGATTTGAAGTTAAAATCCTCAAATATGGTTATATAGTGACTTTTTTCACGTTTTTCATGTAGTTTGATATTACGTAAATATATTAATTTTTACCAATATTTCGATACTATTTCATGTAGTATCACGATATGTGATTTGGCCTTCAAATCTCAGAATTTCGCATAATATTGCATTTTAAGCAAGTTTTCTTTCATTTTGTTTCGTACGAAAAATCATCGCATATAGCAATATTTTGACGTTTATCATCTCCTTTTCCTTCATGTGATTTAAACAAAATATCATCGAATTAGGCAATATTTTGCCGTTTTCCACGTTTTTGTGAATTTTCAGTCCATGGGTTTTAATTCATATATATACGATAAAAATGATGCAAACACATAATTGATTAGATAATAACCTTAAATACTTCATTTTCAATCATCTATTTGTTTCTCGTTAAAATACTGAGTAAGATATTGAAAAGGGGAGAAGTTCGGTTTTTATTGCATATATCGACGTTTCAGCCGGATTAGAGCGGTTTTACGTGTACATCTTCCCTCGTTAATATAAACGGAAAATCAAGAACATTATAGTTAATTCTAATGAAAACACATTGTTTTTTATCATTTGTATTGGAAACAACATTGTCATATGTCTTTTCTTGGATCTAAATAATACGAAACCTCGCTCTATGATTTGAAGTTAAAATCCTCAAATATGGTTATATAGTGACTTTTTTCACGTTTTTCATGTAGTTTGATATTACGTAAATATATTCATTTTTACCAATATTTCGATACTATTTCATGTAGTATCACGATATGTGATTTGGCCTTCAAATCTCAGAATTTCGCATAATATTGCATTTTAAGCAAGTTTTCTTGCATTTTGTTTCGTACGAAAAATCATCGAATATAGCAATATTTTGACGTTTATCATCTCCTTTTCCTTCATGTGATTTAAACAAAATATCATCGAATTAGGCAATATTTTGCCGTTTGCCACGTTTTTGTGAATTTTCAGTCCATGGGTTTTAATTCATATATATACGATAAAAATGATGCAAACACATAATTGATTAGATAATAACCTTAAATACTTCATTTTCAATCATCTATTTGTTTCTCGTTAAAATACTGAGTAAGATATTGAAAAGGGGAGAAGTTCGGTTTTTATTGCATATATCGACGTTTCAGCCGGATTAGAGCGGTTTTACGTGTACATCTTCCATCGTTAATATAAACGGAAAATCAAGAACATTATAGTTAATTCTAATGAAAACACATTGTTTTTTATCATTTGTATTGGAAACAACATTGTCATATGTCTTTTCTTGGAACTAAATAATACGAAACCTCGCTCTATGATTTGAAGTTAAAATCCTCAAATATGGTTATATAGTGACTTTTTTCACGTTTTTCATGTAGTTTGATATTACGTAAATATATTAATTTTTACCAATATTTCGATACTATTTCATGTAGTATCACGATATGTGATTTGGCCTTCAAATCTCAGAATTTCGCATAATATTGCATTTTAAGCAAGTTTTCTTGCATTTTGCTTCGTACGAAAAATCATCGAATTTAGCAATATTTTCACGTTTATCATCTCCTTTTCCTTCATGTGATTTAAACAAAATATCATCGAATTAGGCAATATTTTGCCGTTTTCCACGTTTTTGTGAATTTTCAGTCCATGGGTTTTATCGTATATTCATATATATATACGATAAAAATGATGCAAACACATAATTGATTAGATAATAACCTTAAATACTTCATTTTCAATCATCTATTTGTTTCTCGTTAAAATACTGAGTAAGATATTGAAAAGGGGAGAAGTTCGGTTTTTATTGCATATATCGACGTTTCAGCCGGATTAGAGCGGTTTTACGTGTACATCTTCCCTCGTTAATATAAACGGAAAATCAAGAACATTATAGTTAATTCTAATGAAAACACATTGTTTTTTATCATTTGTATTGGAAACAACATTGTCATATGTCTTTTCTTGGATCTAAATAATACGAAACCTCGCTCTATGATTTGAAGTTAAAATCCTCAAATATGGTTATATAGTGACTTTTTTCACGTTTTTCATGTAGTTTGATATTTCGTAAATATATTCATTTTTACCAATATTTCGATACTATTTCATGTAGTATCACGATATGTGATTTGGCCTTCAAATATCAGAATTTCGCATAATATTGCATTTTAAGCAAGTTTTCTTGCATTTTATTTCGTACGAAAAAATCATCGAATATAGCAATATTTTGACTTTTATCATCTCCTTTTCCTTCATGTGATTTAAACAAAATATCATCGAATTAGGCAATATTTTGCCGTTTTCCACGTTTTTGTGAATTTTCAGTCCATGGGTTTTAATTCATATATATACGATAAAAATGATGCAAACACATAATTGATTAGATAATAACCTTAAATACTTCATTTTCAATCATCTATTTGTTTCTCGTTAAAATACTGAGTAAGATACTGAAAAGGGGAGAAGTTCGGTTTTTATTGCATATATCGACGTTTCAGCCGGATTAGAGCGGTTTTACGTGTACATCTTCCCTCGTTAATATAAACGGAAAATCAAGAACATTATAGTTAATTCTAATGAAAACACATTGTTTTTTATCATTTGTATTGGAAACAACATTGTCATATGTCTTTTCTTGGAACTAAATAATACGAAACCTCGCTCTATGATTTGAAGTTAAAATCCTCAAATATGGTTATATAGTGACTTTTTTCACGTTTTTCATGTAGTTTGATATTACGTAAATATATTAATTTTTACCAATATTTCGATACTATTTCATGTAGTATCACGATATGTGATTTGGCCTTCAAATCTCAGAATTTCGCATAATATTGCATTTTAAGCAAGTTTTCTTTCATTTTGTTTCGTACGAAAAATCATCGCATATAGCAATATTTTGACGTTTATCATCTCCTTTTCCTTCATGTGATTTAAACAAAATATCATCGAATTAGGCAATATTTTGCCGTTTTCCACGTTTTTGTGAATTTTCAATTACTGAGCGCGCCGATGTGTCAGATTTTACCCAAGTCCTCCCTGCAGTTTTCAAAATATCCCAAACATCCCAAATTAGACACTTGAACCATATTTTGGAGCCAAATTCAGGCTCTCGACACGTATTCGCAGTTTGAATTTACGAATTTTTATCCCGAAAATATGCCGGTTACTAAAAGCAGCGATGGATCACATATTGCCCAAGCCCTCCCTGCAGTTTTCCAAATATCCCAAACGTCCCAAATTCGACTCTTGAGCCATATTTTGGCGCCAAATTCTGTCTCTCTGCACGTATTCGCAGTTTGAAATTGTGATTTTTATACCGAAAATATGCCAATTACTGAACGCGCCGGTGAGTACCATTTTGCCCAAACCCTCCCTGCAGTTTTCAAAATATCCCAAACATCCCAAATTCGACTATTGAGCAATATTTTGGAGCCAATTTATGGCTCTCTGCACGTATTCGCAGTATGAAATTAAGACTTTTTATACCAAAAATATGCCAGTTACTGAAAGCAGCGATGGATCACATTTTGCACGAGCCCTCTCTGCAGTTTTCAAAATATCCCAAAAGTCCCAAATTCGACGCTTGAGCCATATTTTGGAACCAAATTTTGGCTCTCTGCACGTATTCGCAGTTTGAAATTACGACTTTTTATACAGAAAAAATGCCAATTACTGAAAGCGGCGATGGATCACATTTTGCGCAAAACCTCCCTGAAGTTTTGAAAATATCCCAAACATCCCAAATTCGACGCTTGGGCCATATTATGAGCCAAATTCTGGCTCTCTGCATGTATTCGCAGTTTGAAATTACGAATTTTATACCGAAAATATGCCAATTACTGAGAGCGGCGATGGGTCACAGTTTGCCCAAACCCTCCCTGCAGTTTTCAAAATATCACAAACATCCCAAATTCTACTCTTGAACCATATTTTCGAGCCAAATTCTGGCTTTCTGCACGTATTCGCAGTTTGAAATTACGACTTTTATACCGAATATATGCCAATTACTGGGGTCAGCGATGGGTCACATTTTGCCCAAACCCTCCTTGCAGTTTTCAAAATATCCCAAACATCCCAAATTTGACGCTTGAGCAATATTTTGGAGCCAAATTCTCGCTCTCTGCACGTATTCGCAGTTTGAAATTACGACTTTTTATACCGAATATATGCCAATTACTGGGATCAGCGATGTGTCACATTTTGCCCAAACCCTCCCTGCAGTTTTAAAAATATCACAAACATCCCAAATTCTACTCTTGAACCATATTTTCGAGCCAAATTCTGGCTTTCTGCACGTATTCGCAGTTTGAAATTACGACTTTTTATACACAAAAAATGCCAATTACTGAAAGTGGCGATGGATCACATTTTGCCCAAATCCTCCCTGCAGTTTTCAAAGTATCCCAAACATCTCAAATTCGACGCTTGGGCCATATTAAGGAGCCAAATTCTGGCTCTCTGCATGTATTCGCAGTTTGAAATTACGAATTTTATACCGAAAATATGCCAATTACTGAGAGCGGCGATGGGTCACAGTTTGCCCAAACCCACCCTGCAGTTTTGAAAATATCCTAAACATCCCAAGTTCGACGCTTGAGCCATGTTTTGGCGCCAAATTCTGGCTCTCTGCATGTATTCGCAGTTTGAAATTACGACTTTTTATATCGAAAATATACCAATTACTGAACGCGCCGATGAGTCAAATTTTGCCCAAACCCTCCCTGCAGTTTTCAAAATATCCCAAACATCCCAAATTCGACTATTGAGCAATATTTTGGAGCCAAATTCTGGCTCTCTGCACGTATTCGCAGTTTGAAATTACGAATTTTATACCGAATATATGCCAATTACTGGGATCAGCGATGGGTCACATTTTGCCCAAACCCTCCCTTCAGTTTTCAAAATATCCCAAACATCCCAAATTTGACGCTTGAGCAATATTTTGGAGCCAAATTCTCGCTCTCTGCACGTATTCGCAGTTTGAAATTACGACTTTTTATACCGAATATATGCCAATTACTGGGATCAGCGATGTGTCACATTTTGCCCAAACCCTCCCTGCAGTTTTAAAAATATCACAAACATCCCAAATTCTACTCCTGAACCATATTTTCGAGCCAAATTCTGGCTTTCTGCACGTATTCGCAGTTTGAAATTACGACTTTTTATACAGAAAAATGCCAATTACTGAAAGCGGCGATGGATCACATTTTGCCCAAATCCTCCCTGCAGTTTTCAAAATATCCCAAACATCTCAAATTCGACGCTTGGGCCATATTAAGGAGCCAAATTCTGGCTCTCTGCATGTATTCGCAGTTTGAAATTACGAATTTTATACCGAAAATATGCCAATTACTGAGAGCGGCGATGGGTCACAGTTTGCCCAAACCCACCCTGCAGTTTTGAAAATATCCTAAACATCTCAAGTTCGACGCTTGAGCCATGTTTTGGTGCCAAATTGTGGCTCTCTGCACGTATTCGCAGTTTGAAATTACGACTTTTTATATCGAAAACATGCCAATTACTGAACGCGCCGATGAGTCACATTTTGCCCAAACCCTCCCTGCAGTTTTCAAAATATCCCAAACATCCCAAATTCAACTATTGAGCAATATTTTGGAGCCAAATTCTGGCTCTCTGCACGTATTCGCAGTTTGAAATTACGACTTATATACCGAATATATGCCAATTACTGGGATCAGCGATGGGTCACATTTTGCCCAAACCCTCCCTGCAGTTTTAAAAATATCACAAACATCCCAAATTTGACGCTTGACCAATATTTTGGAGCCAAATTCTCGCTCTCTGCACGTATTCGCAGTTTGAAATTACGACTTTTTATACCGAATATATGCCAATTACTGGGATCAGCTATGTGTCACATTTTGCCCAAACACTCCCTGCAGTTTTAAAAATATCACAAACATCCCAAATTCTACTCTTGAACCATATTTTCGAGCCAAATTCTGGCTTTCTGTACGTATTCGCAGTCTGAAATTACGACTTTTTATACAGAAAAAATGCCAATTACTGAAAGCGGCGATGGATCACATTTTGCCCAAATCCTGCCTGCAGTTTTCAAAATATCCCAAACATCCCAAATTCGACGCTTGGGTCATATTAAGGAGCCAAATTCTGGCTCTCTGGATGTATTCGCAGTTTGAAATTACAAATTTTATACCGAAAATATGCCAATTACTGAGAGCAGCGATGGGTTACTGTTTGCCCAAACCCACCCTGCAGTTTTGAAAATATCCCAAACATCCCAAATTCGACGCTTGAGCCATATTTTGGAGCGAAGTTCTGGCTCTCTGCACGTAATCGCTTTTTGAAATTAAAAATTTTATACCGAAAATATGCCTATTACTGAAAGCGGCGATGGGTCACAGTTTGCCCAAATTCACCCTGCAGTTTTGAAAATATCTCAAACATCCGAAATTCGACTCTTGAGCAATATTTTGGAACCAAACTCTGGCTCTCTGCCCGTATTCGCAGTTTGAAATTACGACTTTTTATACCGAATATATGCCAATTACTGGGAACAACGATGGGTCACATATTGCCCAAACCCTCCCTGCAGTTTTAAAAATATCACAAACATCCCAAATTCGACGCTTGAACCATATTTTGGAGCCAAATTCTGGCTCTCTGCACGTATTCGCAGTTTGAAATTACGACTTTTTATACAAAAAAAATGCCAATTACTGAAAGCGGCGATGGATCATATTTTGCCCAAAACCTCCCTGAAGTTTTCAAAATAACCCAAACATCCCAAATTCTACGCTTGAGATATATTAAGGAGCCAAATTCTGGTGCTCTTCATGTATTCGCAGTTTGAAATTACGAATTTTATACCGAAAATATGCCAATTACTGAGAGCGGCGATGGGTCACAGTTAATAAAATACGATACGATAAAAATGATATATTTAAATAAATAAAATTTATTATTTTTAAGTAAATAAATATTTAAAATTTATTTATTTAAAATATTTAAATTATTTAAATAAATAAATAAAATATATAAAATTTTTATATATATAAATATATAGTTTGTGAGGGTACCACCTCTGGTGCCAATGTGGGGACCCATAGCCTCGGAGAAGAAAATAAAAAGTATTCAGAGGAGACCTTGTGGTTTCTCACTGAACACTAATATTATCTTCTCCTACCACCACCATTCTTTTGTATGTACACATATATATTTACTTTATTTGAACTTTGTTACAAAAAAGGGAGTTACATATGGGTTACAAAGATGGTTGTCATAGGTTGTCGAGTTCCTCCAGCCCCTCAGATGGCGGGCAGGAACCCTGGATGCAGTGCGCATTTCCCCTCTGTATCGCCACACTGAGGCGCTGGAAAAGAAAGCTTGCAGCTCTCGGGTCCCTTGTTGTTTCAATGAGCCAGTTCCTTCAAAAAACTGGTAGCACTTTTACCCCAGGCGCCGAGCGTCTCAGAAGCAATGGGGACAAAATTGTAGTGGTGATCCAGTTCTCTATACTTACGGGATTTGGCTGCTTCCCTGTGGGTGGCAGCGCCACCTGGTTGTGCAACACTGAGGTTAATGTAGGTGTTAGCCAGGGTTGATACGCACGTGTAGTCCCATACCAACTGCTTGCCATTCTTCCAGGGGTTCACTGTGATACCATCCGGGCGACCAATAAGAGCATCAGAGTTACGGGGCGTTAGGTAAAGGGGCTCTCTTTCAGCTGGGCATCCAGCTGTGGTGAGGCTCCTCTTGATGATGTCGTTAACTTCACTGTGCCTCGAGTGCCATCCCCCTGTGCTTTGGCAGAGTAGGCCATGGTGGCCGTACCTGTCAGCCACCACCTCGCCGCAAATACACCTATATCTGGTGTGGATTGGGGCAGCAAGGCGGAGGGCCACAGCAATTCGGAGGGCGTGTGGTGTGAGACGCGAGCCAGTTGCCGACATTGGGGTTGCTAACAGGAAATTCCCTGCATGTGGTGCTGCTACTGCTGTGAGGCGAGCAATGTCGTGTTGTGTTGTTGCAGCACCCAGGCACTCTGCAGCAACTTGGTCTACAATGGGACCATCCCAGCTGGATTGCTTGTGGGATTTTGGGGATGGTGGTTGAGGTGATTGGCCTGCACGAGAGGCCCACTCTGTGGCACAGCGTGTAAAATTGGGATCATGTACACCTGCCAGCTGATGTAAGTGGGCAGGTAGAATTTCCTTCACAAGGTCGTCGGATGCTGATAAGGAGGACAGGAAGGCTGGAACAGCGATTTGCGTTGCTGTTCGAACTCCGAGGCCCCCAAGTCTTACGGGAAGAGAGGCTTGTTTCCACTGTAGGTCATCGAGAGAGAGGTTAAGGGCTTTTTCTAGCATTGATTTCAGTAACCGGTCATACTCACTTAGTTTTTGGCTACTGTAAGATGGTGAACACCTCAGAAAGTAGGTTAACCTGGGGAGGGACAGACATCTGGTGATGAGGTAGAGTGCATCATGAGCATCAATATCCTCAATCCTCCCATCCATCCTCTTAAGGTCGGCGATTTTCTTATCAAGGACCTCATCGATGGCTTTCAACCCCAGGGGAGCTCCTAGGAGTGTGCTGTCTTCAGGTTTAGTTTTATGGATATTTGGCAGAAGACCCTCTATTCTCTCTACGATGCCCTGGTTGGAACATATTATTTCACATTTAGAAGGGTTCAGGGTGAGGCCTAAAACTGCACCTTGCTCCTGGATTTTTCTGATGTCCTCCAGGAGGGAGTCTTGGGAACCAGCTAGGGTACCATCATCCAAGAACCAGATGTTAAGCTCGCTGGACAGGACCTCTGTGACTTGTTTGATGACTAAGCAGAAAAGGAGAGGAGCGAGGGGGTCACCCTGTTGGACGCCTTCTCGCGAGTCAATTTCATGTTCGCCAAAAAGTAGCTTAAGATCCATACTGTAGCATGAATGTACAAAAGGGTAGAGGGAAGGGAAATGACTATGAACCGCACGGAGTACAGCATCCCTCCGCACCAAATTGAAGGCATTTTTGAAATCTAGCTTGATAAGGGCCTTTTCGTCTGTGATGTTGGCGATGAAGGCTCGAGCTGCATGGGCTGCCGCCTCACACCCTTGTGGAATGCCAAACCCGAGCTGTTTTGGCTTCAGCATGTTGGCCGCTGCATCACTAACTGTTCTTGCAGCTGCCTTTGCGACGAGACGCCGGAGAGAATTGCCCACAGCTATTGGCCTGATCCCTCCATCCTTTTTCTTTAGAGCACAGAGAGATGCTCCAAAAAAGATAGGTCTTATGGACGCTGGTATGTTGCCAGCTAGACATGTGTTGGTGAATCTGGTTAGTTCCACCAAGAGGTTCTTTGCAATGTCACCCAGTGCAGGGTTGAGCATTTGCTTGAGGTGGTTGGGTTTTAGTCCTGTGAACCCACCTGCTGATCCTGTAGGGAAGGACATGGCTGCTTTATGGACCACAGATTCAGCCACCCAGAGAGGTTCTGCTCCGGTAGCCCCCACTTGTACAATGTCGTCCTCACGCAGAGCCCTGGGTGGGTGTTTCTCCCTTAGGGCTTGAGCTGTTGCGGCATCTCTGTCGGCAATTGAGTCCTCACTGGTGATGACTCGTATTGCGCCAATAGTGTTTCCTTCTTCTATTTTCTTGGTGACTGATGTTCTGATTTTTGATGTCTCGGATATGCCACTGTTGCTCTTCCTGCCGTGGGTGTTTCTCGCGCGAGTGGGAAGGCGCACCTGGTTGTCCTCCCTGGGAAAATCATTTATAGCTTTGATGACTGAGGCAGCTAAGGTTTTGTCTCTCCTTGCAGGGGTGGCTAGACATATGTTGCCAAACATTAGGAGGTTGTGCCATGCTTGGGTCGTTCCAGGAGAGTCGTTGACCTTTCTCAGGAGGGCAGATAATTTGGCTGCTGCATGGGGGCGGGCTGCTTTAGGGATGTGTTGCAAGGTTCTGGCCGATGTTGCTTTGATAGCTTCTAATAAATTTTCTGTGGGAATGAAGGTCTGGGAGGTGTTTTGCCTTACGGGCGGTGTGGGCTGTTGATTGGTGTTCTCCCTGGGAGGGCGCCCAGAACCCAAACACCTGGCTCCGTTGTTGGAATGAATGCGCACATTATCGTCACTCAACCGGATATAGCATACCCGGTCACACGTCTGACATCTACCTTGTCTACCCCTGTTTGATGGCTCATCTTGGCTTGGAGAAGCCTGGCTATCTGTTGGGAGCTGCGACATGGGCGGGCGCTGGGCTGGCGCTGGGCGGGCGCTGGGCGGGAAGGTGGACGGCGGGTGGAGACTGGAGGGTGGGCGGCGGTTGGAGGCTGGGGGGGTGATCAGCTGGCCGTGGCACTTACTACTCAGGTGAGTGGTAATACATATACCACCTCTATACAAAGTGTGGGTATACACCCACTACACAATATGTGGGTATACACCCACTACACAATATGTGGGTATACATTGGGTGGGTGGGTAGCGTAGACACACATGGGAGCCTCCCGGCTTCTATGGGCGGGTGGCAAGGTGGCCTCGTGGGTGGGGAGGCGACGTGGTGGGGTGGGAAGGAGGGGGAAGAGCAGGTACTTCCCGGCCTGGGCGCTGGGTGGGGGCGGGGGTCAGGGCGACACTAACACTGGTATAATTTCCCCGTATATCACTGCACAATAATGAATGAATCACACACTTGTAATCTGACTCACTGCACGTGTGATGTACTCACAATATGATAGATATGTTGCGCCAATTATCGCTGACAACGTAACTTGTTCAGCAAAACTTTCAAAAAAGAAAAACACAAAACACTGTTTGGCACACGCGTAACCCCCACCTCTCTCTCCTGACCACACAACACCCCTCACTCACCCCCCCACCTCCCCTCACTATGGGAGGCCTGCAGGGTCCATCCTGGCCCCTCACTACAGCCTCCATGACTCCACACTGCCAACCCACCTGTTTTGATAAGTTTTCACATAGATGGTACACCGTAGGCACTTCCGGCCACTCCCACGTCTGCTTGGTGTATTCACGGTGAATATGGTTGAGTCTTGGTACGGTGAGGCCAAGATGTCTCAGGGTAATGGCTGAGAAGGCAGCAGCTCCTCCGCCACACGTCCGTCCCCTAAGCCCCTCCCTATATATATTTGTATATGTACATATATGTATATATTTGTATATGTATATATTTGTATAAATATATATGTATATTTAAATATTGATCTGTATGGATATGGACCCTGTGGGTCCAGGAGGCCATCTGTGTCCCCTCATATGGTCTCCCTTATCACAGTTTGTGTCTATGGGTGTGTGTCAGTGTGTGAGTGTGAGTGTCCCTGTGAGTGTCCGGATGATTATGTGTCCGGTTACATCTGTGGTTTCAGGAGGCCATCTGTGTCCCCTCAGATGGTCTCCCTTATCACAGTCTATGGTGTGAGTGTCCCTGTGAATGTTCGGATAAGGGTGTGTGTGTGTGTGTGTGTGTGTGTGTGTGTGTGTGTGTGTGTGTGTGTGTGTGTGAGTGTCCGGATTTATGTGAGGTTTGGTTCCAGGAACCATTTGTGTCCCTCCTCCCCCAAATCTCCTCCCTTATTCCCACCGTGGGTTTGAATCCCAGGTGATTAGACCTACCCTAGGTCTATGGATCCAAGGTATCCATCCGTGGGCCCAACGGATTTCACCCCTTCCCCACTTTCCTAGGGCCAGGCCAATTCCAGCTATCCAGGGAACCTGTCGAAACAGAGGCAGCTACAGGAGGGGACACACAAATATTTGTGCCCTGCAGTTACACAGCCGTTCCGAC
The DNA here is from genome assembly GCF_040958095.1 of Procambarus clarkii. Lineage (NCBI taxonomy): Eukaryota > Metazoa > Arthropoda > Malacostraca > Decapoda > Cambaridae > Procambarus > Procambarus clarkii. Next base: position 17,254 of record NW_027190217.1, on the reverse strand, counting down.
AGGCTCGATCGCAATCTATCCAGATGAGAACACGTTCTCCTCCGACTAGACCACGCTGGAGTCGCTGTATGTTTAAAATTTGGTTCCTTTATTTATAGTTAGTATTTTTGGTGTATTAATTGATTTGTTTTATATTTTTAATGACTTAGGTAGAGTGATTTAGGGAGTGGGGGAGGTGGGGGGGGGGGGGGGGAGGTTGTAGCGTGTGTAGTAGATTATACGAGATCGTGGTTAGTTAGTATTTATCTAGTTGTGTTCACCTCTTTGTTCTTGCGAGGGTTGAACTTTGCTCTTTCGGCCGCCTCTCAACTGTGAATCAATCAATTTTTACTAGCTAATAAAAAAAATTCCACATACACACACCCAGGAAGCAGCCCGTAACAGGTGTCTAATGCCCAAGTACCTATGTACTGCTAGGTAAGAGGAGCATCAGAATGAATGAAACTCTGCTGATTTTCGTTTGCGCCATCACCGGGGGATCGAACTTTGACCCTAGGATTACGAGTCGAGAGCGCTGTCCACTCAGCTATAAAGCCCCCTAGTGTGTGTATTGGTGCAAAAGATAATTTGGGCGAGGTTACTGGAAAGGAATGATGTTTGGTGGCCTTGAAGGCGCTGGAAGAGGGTTGCCAGTTATGAATTTAAATTATAAATTGATTAAGATAGGATATATATGCAAAAGACGTTGTGAGAGATAGCAAGAAAAGTGTTTCTGATTGAGGTTAGGTACTGTGTGATTGACTTGTATGTTAGGAAAAAAGATATTTATCAGAAACATAGATGTTCTTTAGAAATGTTTGTTTGCAAATAGTTGCAAATTATTGGGTAAAAAGCCAATGGTTACCGTACCTTGAACAAACACACGTGAGCACAATTAGTCGACGGGGGTCAGAGAGTGAGAGTGAACAGCGAAACAGTAACAAAAAATGTGACAATAATGGGAAACTATGTCATTCAAACGTATACATGTTAACCATATAAATTACAGTAACACTAAACGCGCGCATACGTACATATGTCAATCAATTTACATAAATAAACATTCACTAATATGTACCTTTAAAATGGACACATACAGATAATTACCGTACACATGTCAGTTTAATTACAGGTACACATAAACACATATAGCTTCACGTGTCTGTCGGTCATGACAATAGTACACATGGATACGAACACAAAACAGTCCATTATCAACTAGTGTGTGTGTGTGTGTGTGTATGTGTGTGTGTGTGTATTCTCACCTGGGTCTGTTTGCAGGGGTTGAGCTCTGGCTCTTTGGTCCCGCCTCTGTGTGTGTGTGTGTGTGTGTGTGTGTGTGTGTGTGTGTGTGTGTGTGTGTGTGTGTGTGTGTGTGTGTGTGTGTGTGTGTGTGTGTGTGTGTGTGTATGTGTGTGTGTGTGTGCGTGTGTGTGTGTGTGTGTGTGTGTGTGTGTGTATGTGTGTGTGTGTGTGCGTGTGTGTGTGTGTGTGTGTGTGTGTGTGTGTGTGTGTGTGTGTGTGTGTGTGTGTGTGTGTGTGTGTGTGTGTGTGTGTGTGTGTGTGTGTGTGTGTGTGTGTGTGTGTACTCATCTAGTTGTACTCACCTAGTTGTGCTTGCGGGGGTTGAGCTCTGGCTCTTTGGTCCCGCCTCTGTGTGTGTGTGTATGTGTGTGTGTGTGTGTACTCACCTAGTTGTACTCACCTAGTTGTGCTTGCGGGGGTTGAGCTCTGGCTCTTTGGTCCCGCCTCTCAACCGTCAATCAACAGGTGTACAGATTCCTGAGCCTATTGGGCTCTATCATATCTACACTTGAAACTGTGCATGGAGTCAGCCTCCACCACATCACTTCCTAATGCATTCCATTTGTCAACCACTCTGACACTAAAAAAGTTCTTTCTAATATATCTGTGGCTCATTTGGGCGCTCAGTTTCCACCTGTGTCCCCTTGTGCGTGTGCCCCTTGTGTTAAATAGCCTGTCTTTATCTACCCTATCAATTCCCTTGAGAATCTTGAATGTGGTGATCATGTCCCCCCTAACTCTTCTGTCTTCCAGCGAAGTGAGGTTTAATTCCCGTAGTCTCTCCTCGTAGCTCATACCTCTCAGCTCGGGTACTAATCTGGTGGCAAATCTTTGAACCTTTTCCAGTTTAGTCTTATCCTTGACTAGATACGGACTCCATGCTGGGGCTGCATACTCCAGGATTGGCCTGACATATGTGGTATACAAAGTTCTGAATGATTCTTTACACAAATTTCTGAATGCCGTTCGTATGTTGGCCAGCCTGGCATATGCCGCTGATGTTATCTTCTTGATATGCGCTGCAGGAGACAGGTCTGGCGTGATATCAACTCCCAAGTCTTTTTCTTTCTCTGACTCCTGAAGAATTTCCTCTCCCAGATAATACCTTGTATTTGGCCTCCTGCTCCCTGTACCTATCTTCATTATATTACATTTGGTTGGGTTAAACTCTAACAACCACTAGTTCGACCATTCTTGCAGTTTGTCTAGGTCTTCTTGAAGCCTCAAACAGTCCTCTTCTGTCTTTATCCTTCTCATAATTTTGGCATCGTCCGCAAACATTGAGAGAAATGAATCTATACCCTCCGGGAGATCATTTACATATATCAGAAACAAGATAGGACCGAGTACAGAGCCCTGTGGGACTCCACTGGTGACTTCACGCCAATCGGAGGTCTCACCCCTCACCGTAACTCTATGCTTCCTATTGCTTAGGTACTCCCTTATCCACTGGAGCACCTTACCAGCTACACCTGCCTGTCTCTCCAGCTTATGCACCAGCCTCTTATGCTGTACTGTGTCAAAGGCTTTCCGACAATGCAAGAAAATGCAGTCCGCCCAGCCCCCTCTTTCTTGCTTAATCTGTGTTACCTGGTCATAGAATTCTATTAAGCCAGTCAGGGCAAGATTTACCCTCCCTGAACCCATGTTATCGATTTGTCACGAAGTCCCTTCTCTCCAGATGTGCTACCAGGTTTTTTCTCACGATCTTCTCCATCACCTTGCATGGTATACAAGTTAAGGACACTGGCCCGTAGTTCAGTGCCTCTTGCCTGTCGCCCTTTTTGTATATTGGGACCACATTCGCCGTCTTCCATATTTCTGGTAGGTCTCCCGTCTCCAGTGACCTACTATACACTATGGAGAGTGGCAAGCAAAGTGCCTCTGCACACTCTTTCAGTACCCATGGCGAGATCCCGTCTGGACCAACAGCCTTTCTAACATCCAGGTCCAGCAGGTGTCACTTGACCTCCTCTCTCGTAATTTCAAACTCTTCCAAGGCCGCCTTGTTTACTTCCCTTTCTCCTAGCACAGTGACCTCACCTTGTTCTGTTGTGAAGACCTCTTGGAACCTCTTGTTGAGTTCATCACATACCTCTTTGTCATTCTCTGTATACCTGTCCTCGCCTGTTCTAAGTTTCACTACCTGTTCTTTCACTGTTGTTTTCCTTCTGATATGACTGTGGAGTAGCTTTGGCTCGGTCTTGGCTTTGTTTGCTATATCATTTTCATAACTTTTCTCTGCTTTTCTTCTCACCCTGACATACTCATTCCTGGTTCTCTGGTATCTCTCTCTGCTTTCTGGTGTTCTGTTATTCCGGAAGTTCCTCCACGCCATTTTGTTCAGTACCTTTGCTTCCATACATGCTCTAATATACCATGGATTCTTCTTTTGCTTCTCGGATTTTTCCTTTTGGGCCGGGATGTATCTGCTTACTGCCTCCTGACACTTTTGGGTGACATAGTCCATCATATCTTGTACAGACTTAGCTCTGAGGTCTTTGTCTCAAGGTAGTTCCCTTGGGAAGCTTCTCATCTCCTCATAATTTCCCTTTCGGTATGCCAGCCTTTTGTTTCCTAGTTCTTTTTTATTTTGGGGGGGGGGGGGGATAATTCCTAGCTCTACCAGGTACTCAAAGTTCAAAACATTGTGATCACTCATTCCCAAGGGTGCTTCCATCTTGACTTCCCTTATATCCCACTCATTTAGGGTAAATATCAGATCAAGCATTGCTGGTTCATCCTCTCCTCTCATTCTTGTTGGATCCTTGACGTGCTGGCTTAGAAAGTTTCTTGTTGCCACGTCCAGCAGCTTAGCTCTCCATGTTTCTGGTCCTCCATGCGGGTCTCTGTTCTCCCAATCTATCTTCACATGGTTGAAGTCTCCCATGATTAGTAGTCCAGATCCATTCCTGCTCGCAACAGAAGCTGCTCTCTCCATTATGTTAATGGTGGCCATATTGTTTCTATCATATTCCTGTCTGGGTCTTTTGTCATTTGGTGGTGGATTATATAGGACTACGACTATAATTTTTTGCCCTCCAGTTGTTATTGTTCCTATTATGTAGTCACTGAAACTTTCACATCCCTGAACAACCAACTCCTCGAAATCCTAGCCTTTTCTTAATAGCAGAGCTACACCACCCCCACCTCTTCCTTCTCTCTCTTTCCTCATAACATAATAGTCCTGTGGGAACACTGCATTTGTTATTGGTCTCGTCAGCTTTGTTTCTGTGAGAGCTATTATGTCTGGGTTTTCCTCTAGTACCCATTCTCCAAGTTCATTTGCTTTATTTGTAATACCGTCTATGTTAGTGTACATTGCCTTGAGGCTCACTTTCCTCTGTCCCTTCTCAAATCTCCTCCTTGGTGAATGTTCTGCTGGTGGAGGAAGCTGTGCCATGGGTGTGAGGATTTGTGAGGTGGATACCAGGGTTGCAGAGGATTCTGGGATGAGGAGTGGGAGGTCAAGTGAAGAGGAAAGGACAGGGAGGGAATGGGGTGAACAAATATGGTTATATAGTGACTTTTTTCACGTTTTTCATGTAGTTTGATATTACGTAATTATATTCTTTTTTACCAATATTTCGATACTATTTCATGTAGTATCACGATATGTGATTTGGCCTTCAAATCTCAGAATTTCGCATAATATTGCATTTTAAGCAAGTTTTCTTGCATTTTGCTTCGTACGAAAAATCATCGAATTTAGCAATATTTTAACGTTTATCATCTCCTTTTCCTTCATGTGATTTAAACAAAATATCATCGAATTAGGCAATATTTTGCCGTTTTCCACGTTTTTGTGAATTTTCCGTCAATGGGTATTAATTCATATATATATATACGAGAAAAATGATGCAAACACATAATTGATTAGATAATAACCTTAAATACTTCATTTTCAATCATCTATTTGTTTCTCGTTAAATTACTGAGTAAGATATTGAAAAGGGGAGAAGTTCGGTTTTTATTGCATATATCGACGTTTCAGCCGGATTAGAGCGGTTTTACGTGTACATCTTCCATCGTTAATATAAACGGAAAATCAAGAACATTATAGTTAATTCTAATGAAAACACATTGTTTTTTATCATTTGTATTGGAAACAACATTGTCATATGTCTTTTCTTGGAACTAAATAATACGAAACCTCGCTCTATGATTTGAAGTTAAAATCCTCAAATATGGTTATATAGTGACTTTTTTCACGTTTTTCATGTAGTTTGATATTACGTAAATATATTCATTTTTACCAATATTTCGATACTATTTCATGTAGTATCACGATATGTGATTTGGCCTTCAAATCTCAGAATTTCGCATAATATTGCATTTTAAGCAAGTTTTCTTGCATTTTGCTTCGTACGAAAAATCATCGAATTTAGCAATATTTTAACGTTTATCATCTCCTTTTCCTTCATGTGATTTAAACAAAATATCATCGAATTAGGCAATATTTTGCCGTTTTCCACGTTTTTGTGAATTTTCCGTCCATGGGTATTAATTCATATATATATACGATAAAAATGATGCAAACACATAATTGATTAGATAATAACCTTAAATACTTAATTTTCAATCATCTATTTGTTTCTCGTTAAAATACTGAGTAAGATATTGAAAAGGGGAGAAGTTCGGTTTTTATTGCATATATCGACGTTTCAGCCGGATTAGAGCGGTTTTACGTGTACATCTTCCATCGTTAATATAAACGGAAAATCAAGAACATTATAGTTAATTCTAATGAAAACACATTGTTTTTTATCATTTGTATTGGAAACAACATTGTCATATGTCTTTTCTTGGATCTAAATAATACGGAACCTCGCTCTATGATTTGAAGTTAAAATCCTCAAATATGGTTATATAGTGACTTTTTTTACGTTTTTCATGTAGTTCGATATTACGTAAATATATTCATTTTTACCAATATTTCGATACTATTTCATGTAGTATCACGATATGTGATTTGGCCTTCAAATCTCAGAATTTCGCATAATATTGCATTTTAAGCAAGTTTTCTTGCATTTTGCTTCGTACGAAAAATCATCGAATTTAGCAATATTTTAACGTTTATCATCTCCTTTTCCTTCATGTGATTTAAACAAAATATCATCGAATTAGGCAATATTTTGCCGTTTTCCACGTTTTTGTGAATTTTCCGTCCATGGGTATTAATTCATATATATATACGATAAAAATGATGCAAACACATAATTGATTTGATAATAACCTTAAATACTTCATTTTCAATCATCTATTTGTTTCTCGTTAAAATACTGAGTAAGATATTGAAAAGGGGAAAAGTTCGGTTTTTATTGCATATATCGACGTTTCAGCCGGAATAGAGCGGTTTTACGTGTACATCTTCCATCGTTAATATAAACGGAAAATCAAGAACATTATAGTTAATTCTAATGAAAACACATTGTTTTTTATCATTTGTATTGGAAACAACATTGTCATATGTCTTTTCTTGGATCTAAATAATACGAAACCTCGCTCTATGATTTGAAGTTAAAATCCTCAAATATGGTTATATAGTGACTTTTTTCACGTTTTTCATGTAGTTTGATATTACGTAAATATATTCATTTTTACCAGTATTTCGATACTATTTCATGTAGTATCACGATATGTAATTTGGCCTTCAAATCTCAGAATTTCGCATAATATTGCATTTTAAGCAAGTTTTCTTGCATTTTGTTTCGTACGAAAAATCATCGAATATAGCAATATTTTGACGTTTATCATCTCCTTTTCCTTCATGTGAAGGAAAAGTTCTTGATTTTCCGTTTATATTAACGATGGAAGATGTACACGTAAAACCGCTCTAATCCGGCTGAAACGTCGATATATGCAATAAAAACCGAACTTCTCCCCTTTTCAATATCTTACTCAGTATTTTAACGAGAAACAAATAGATGATTGAAAATTAAATATTTAAGGTTATTATCTAATCAATTATGTGTTTGCATCATTTTTATCGTATATATATATGAATTAATACCCATGGACGGAAAATTCACAAAAACGTGGAAAACGGCAAAATATTGCCTAATTCGATGATATTTTGTTTAAATCACATGAAGGAAAAGGAGATGATAAACGTTAAAATATTGCTATATTCGATGATTTTTCGTACGAAACAAAATGCAAGAAAACTTGCTTAAAATGCAATATTATGCGAAATTCTGAGATTTCAAGGCCAAATTAAATATCGTGATACTACATGAAATAGTATCGAAATATTGGTAAAAATGAATATATTTACGTAATATCAAACTACATGAAAAACGTGAAAAAAGTCACTATATAACCATATTTGAGGATTTTAACTTCAAATCATAGAGCGAGGTTTCGTATTATTTAGTTCCAAGAAAAGACATATGACAATGTTGTTTCCAATACAAATGATAAAAAACAATGTGTTTTCATTAGAATTAACTATAATGTTCTTGATTTTCCGCTTATATTAACGATGGAAGATGTACACGTAAAACCGCTCTAATCCGGCTGAAACGTCGATATATGCAATAAAAACCGAACTTCTCCCCTTTTCAATATCTTACTCAGTATTTTAACGAGAAACAAATAGATGATTGAAAATGAAGTATTTAAGGTTATTATCTAATCAATTATGTGTTTGCATCATTTTTATCGTATATATATATGAATTAATACCCATGGACGGAAAATTCACAAAAACGTGGAAAACGGCAAAATATTGCCTAATTCGATGATATTTTGTTTAAATCACATGAAGGAAAAGGAGATGATAAACGTTAAAATATTGCTATATTCGATGATTTTTCGTACGAAACAAAATGCAAGAAAACTTGCTTAAAATGCAATATTATGCGAAATTCTGAGATTTGAAGGCCAAATCACATATTGTGATACTACATGAAATAGTATCGAAATATTGGTAAAAATGAATATATTTACGTAATATCAAACTACATGAAAAACGTGAAAAAAGTCACTATATAATCTTACTCAGTATTTTAACGAGAAACAAATATATGATTGAAAATGAAGTATTTAAGGTTATTATCTAATCAATTATGTGTTTGCATCATTTTTATCGTATATATATATGAATTAATACCCATGGACGGAAAATTCACAAAAACGTGGAAAACGGCAAAATATTGCCTAATTCGATGATATTTTGTTTAAATCACATGAAGGAAAAGGAGATGATAAACGTTAAAATATTGCTAAATTCGATGATTTTTCGTACGAAGCAAAATGCAAGAAAACTTGCTTAAAATGCAATATTATGCGAAATTCTGAGATTTGAAGGCCAAATCACATATCGTGATACTACATGAAATAGTATCGAAATATTGGTAAAAATGAATATATTTACGTAATATCAAACTACATGAAAAACGTGAAAAAAGTCACTATATAACCATATTTGAGGATTTTAACTTCAAATCATAGAGCGAGGTTTCGTATTATTTAGTTCCAAGAAAAGACATATGACAATGTTGTTTCCAATACAAATGATAAAAAACAATGTGTTTTCATTAGAATTAACTATAATGTTCTTGATTTTCCGTTTATATTAACGATGGAAGATGTACACGTAAAACCGCTCTAATCCGGCTGAAACGTCGATATATGCAATAAAAACCGAACTTGTCCCCTTTTCAATATCTTACTCAGTATTTTAACGAGAAACAAATAGATGATTGAAAATGAAGTATTTAAGGTTATTATCTAATCAATTATGTGTTTGCATCATTTTTATCGTATATATATGAATTAAAACCCATGGACTGAAAATTCACAAAAACGTGGAAAACGGCAAAATATTGCCTAATTCGATGATATTTTGTTTAAATCACATGAAGGAAAAGGAGATGATAAACGTTAAAATATTGCTAAATTCGATGATTTTTCGTACGAAGCAAAATGCAAGAAAACTTGCTTAAAATGCAATATTATGCGAAATTCTGAGATTTGAAGGCCAAATCACATATCGTGATACTACATGAAATAGTATCGAAATATTGGTAAAAATGAATATATTTACGTAATATCAAACTACATGAAAAACGTGAAAAAAGTCACTATATAACCATATTTGAGGATTTTAACTTCAAATCATAGAGCGAGGTTTCGTATTATTTAGTTCCAAGAAAAGACATATGACAATGTTGTTTCCAATACAAATGATAAAAAACAATGTGTTTTCATTAGAATTAACTATAATGTTCTTGATTTTCCGTTAATATTAACGATGGAAGATGTACACGTAAAACCGCTCTAATCCGGCTGAAACGTCGATATATGCAATAAAACCGAACTTCTCCCCTTTTCAATATCTTACTCAGTATTTTAACGAGAAACAAATAGATGATTGAAAATGAAGTATTTAAGGTTATTATCTAATCAATTATGTGTTTGCATCATTTTTCTCGTATATATATATGAATTAATACCCATGGACGGAAAATTCACAAAAACGTGGAAAACGGCAAAATATTGCCTAATTCGATGATATTTTGTTTAAATCACATGAAGGAAAAGGAGATGATAAACGTTAAAATATTGCTAAATTCGATGATTTTTCGTACGAAGCAAAATGCAAGAAAACTTGCTTAAAATGCAATATTATGCGAAATTCTGAGATTTGAAGGCCAAATCACATATCGTGATACTACATGAAATAGTATCGAAATATTGGTAAAAATGAATATATTTACGTAATATCAAACTACATGAAAAACGTGAAAAAAGTCACTATATAACCATATTTGAGGATTTTAACTTCAAATCATAGAGCGAGGTTTCGTATTATTTAGTTCCAAGAAAAGACATATGACAATGTTGTTTCCAATACAAATGATAAAAAACAATGTGTTTTCATTAGAATTAACTATAATGTTCTTGATTTTCCGTTTATATTAACGAGGGAAGATGTACACGTAAAACCGCTCTAATCCGGCTGAAACGTCGATATATGCAATAAAAACCGAACTTCTCTCCTTTTCAATATCTTACTCAGTATTTTAACGAGAAACAAATAGATGATTGAAAATGAAGTATTTAAGGTTATTATCTAATCAATTATGTGTTTGCATCATTTTTATCGTATATATATGAATTAAAACCCATGGACTGAAAATTCACAAAAACGTGGAAAACGGCAAAATATTGCCTAATTCGATGATATTTTGTTTAAATCACATGAAGGAAAAGGAGATGATAAACGTTAAAATATTGCTAAATTCGATGATTTTTCGTACGAAGCAAAATGCAAGAAAACTTGCTTAAAATGCAATATTATGCGAAATTCTGAGATTTGAAGGCCAAATCACATATCGTGATACTACATGAAATATTATCGAAATATTGGTAAAAATTAATATATTTACGTAATATCAAACTACATGAAAAACGTGAAAAAAGTCACTATATAACCATATTTGAGGATTTTAACTTCAAATCATAGAGCGAGGTTTCGTATTATTTAGTTCCAAGAAAAGACATATGACAATGTTGTTTCCAATACAAATGATAAAAAACAATGTGTTTTCATTAGAATTAACTATAATGTTCTTGATTTTCCGTTTATATTAACGATGGAAGATGTACACGTAAAACCGCTCTAATCCGGCTGAAACGTCGATATATGCAATAAAAACCGAACTTCTCCCCTTTTCAATATCTTACTCAGTATTTTAACGAGAAACAAATAGATGATTGAAAATGAAGTATTTAAGGTTATTATCTAATCAATTATGTGTTTGCATCATTTTTATCGTATATATATATGAATTAATACCCATGGACGGAAAATTCACAAAAACGTGGAAAACGGCAAAATATTGCCTAATTCGATGATATTTTGTTTAAATCACATGAAGGAAAAGGAGATGATAAACGTTAAAATATTGCTAAATTCGATGATTTTTCGTACGAAGCAAAATGCAAGAAAACTTGCTTAAAATGCAATATTATGCGAAATTCTGAGATTTGAAGGCCAAATCACATATCGTGATACTACATGAAATAGCATCGAAATATTGGTAAAAATGAATATATTTACGTAATATCAAACTACTTGAAAAACGTGAAAAAAGTCACTATATAACCATATTTGAGGATTTTAACTTCAAATCATAGAGCGAGGTTTCGTATTATTTAGTTCCAAGAAAAGACATATGACAATGTTGTTTCCAATACAAATGATAAAAAACAATGTGTTTTCATTAGAATTAACTATAATGTTCTTGATTTTCCGTTTATATTAACGAGGGAAGATGTACACGTAAAACCGCTCTAATCCGGCTGAAACGTCGATATATGCAATAAAAACCGAACTTCTCCCCTTTTCAATATCTTACTCAGTATTTTAACGAGAAACAAATAGATGATTGAAAATGAAGTATTTAAGGTTATTATCTAATCAATTATGTGTTTGCATCATTTTTATCGTATATATATGAATTAAAACCCATGGACTGAAAATTCACAAAAACGTGGAAAACGGCAAAATATTGCCTAATTCGATGATATTTTGTTTAAATCACATGAAGGTAAAGGAGATGATAAACGTCAAAATATTGCTATATTCGATGATTTTTCGTACGAAACAAAATGCAAGAAAACTTGCTTAAAATGCAGTATTATGCGAAATTCTGAGATTTGAAGGCCAAATCACATATCGTGATACTACATGAAATAGTATCGAAATATTGGTAAAAATGAATATATTTACGTAATATCAAACTACATGAAAAACGTGAAAAAAGTCACTATATAACCATATTTGAGGATTTTAACTTCAAATCATAGAGCGAGGTTTCGTATTATTTAGTTCCAAGAAAAGACATATGACAATGTTGTTTCCAATACAAATGATAAAAAACAATGTGTTTTCATTAGAATTAACTATAATGTTCTTGATTTTCCGTTTATATTAACGATGGAAGATGTACACGTAAAACCGCTCTAATCCGGCTGAAACATCGATATATGCAATAAAAACCGAACTTCTCCCCTTTTCAATATCTTACTCAGTATTTTAACGAGAAACAAATAGATGATTGAAAATGAAGTATTTAAGGTTATTATCTAATCAATTATGTGTTTGCATCATTTTTATCGTATATATATGAATTAAAACCCATGGACTGAAAATTCACAAAAACGTGGAAAACGGTAAAATATTGCCTAATTCGATGATATTTTGTTTAAATCACATGAAGGAAAAGGAGATGATAAACGTCAAAATATTGCTATATGCGATGATTTTTCGTACGAAACAAAATGCAAGAAAACTTGCTTAAAATGCAATATTATGCGAAATTCTGAGATTTGAAGGCCAAATTACATATCGTGATACTACATGAAATAGTATCGAAATATTGGTAAAAATGAATATATTTACGTAATATCAAACTACATGAAAAACGTGAAAAAAGTCACTATATAACCATATTTGAGGATTTTAACTTCAAATCATAGAGCGAGGTTTCGTATTATTTAGATCCAAGAAAAGACATATGACAATGTTGTTTCCAATACAAATGATAAAAAACAATGTGTTTTCATTAGAATTAACTATAATGTTCTTGATTTTCCGTTTATATTAACGATGGAAGATGTACACGTAAAACCGCTCTAATCCGGCTGAAACGTCGATATATGCAACAAAAACCGAACTTCTCCCCTTTTCAATATCTTACTCAGTATTTTAACGAGAAACAAATAGATGATTGAAAATGAAGTATTTAAGGTTATTATCTAATCAATTATGTGTTTGCATCATTTTTATCGTATATATATGAATTAAAACCCATGGACTGAAAATTCACAAAAACGTGGAAAACGGCAAAATATTGCCTAATTCGATGATATTTTGTTTAAATCACATGAAGGAAAAGGAGATGATAAACGTTAAAATATTGCTAAATTCGATGATTTTTCGTACGAAGCAAAATGCAAGAAAACTTGCTTAAAATGCAATATTATGCGAAATTCTGAGATTTGAAGGCCAAATCACATATCGTGATACTACATGAAATATTATCGAAATATTGGTAAAAATTAATATATTTACGTAATATCAAACTACATGAAAAACGTGAAAAAAGTCACTATATAACCATATTTGAGGATTTTAACTTCAAATCATAGAGCGAGGTTTCGTATTATTTAGTTCCAAGAAAAGACATATGACAATGTTGTTTCCAATACAAATGATAAAAAACAATGTGTTTTCATTAGAATTAACTATAATGTTCTTGATTTTCCGTTTATATTAACGATGGAAGATGTACACGTAAAACCGCTCTAATCCGGCTGAAACGTCGATATATGCAATAAAAACCGAACTTCTCCCCTTTTCAATATCTTACTCAGTATTTTAACGAGAAACAAATAGATGATTGAAAATGAAGTATTTAAGGTTATTATCTAATCAATTATGTGTTTGCATCATTTTTATCGTATATATATATGAATTAATACCCATGGACGGAAAATTCACAAAAACGTGGAAAACGGCAAAATATTGCCTAATTCGATGATATTTTGTTTAAATCACATGAAGGAAAAGGAGATGATAAACGTTAAAATATTGCTAAATTCGATGATTTTTCGTACGAAGCAAAATGCAAGAAAACTTGCTTAAAATGCAATATTATGCGAAATTCTGAGATTTGAAGGCCAAATCACATATCGTGATACTACATGAAATAGCATCGAAATATTGGTAAAAATGAATATATTTACGTAATATCAAACTACTTGAAAAACGTGAAAAAAGTCACTATATAACCATATTTGAGGATTTTAACTTCAAATCATAGAGCGAGGTTTCGTATTATTTAGTTCCAAGAAAAGACATATGACAATGTTGTTTCCAATACAAATGATAAAAAACAATGTGTTTTCATTAGAATTAACTATAATGTTCTTGATTTTCCGTTTATATTAACGAGGGAAGATGTACACGTAAAACCGCTCTAATCCGGCTGAAACGTCGATATATGCAATAAAAACCGAACTTCTCCCCTTTTCAATATCTTACTCAGTATTTTAACGAGAAACAAATAGATGATTGAAAATGAAGTATTTAAGGTTATTATCTAATCAATTATGTGTTTGCATCATTTTTATCGTATATATATGAATTAAAACCCATGGACTGAAAATTCACAAAAACGTGGAAAACGGCAAAATATTGCCTAATTCGATGATATTTTGTTTAAATCACATGAAGGTAAAGGAGATGATAAACGTCAAAATATTGCTATATTCGATGATTTTTCGTACGAAACAAAATGCAAGAAAACTTGCTTAAAATGCAGTATTATGCGAAATTCTGAGATTTGAAGGCCAAATCACATATCGTGATACTACATGAAATAGTATCGAAATATTGGTAAAAATGAATATATTTACGTAATATCAAACTACATGAAAAACGTGAAAAAAGTCACTATATAACCATATTTGAGGATTTTAACTTCAAATCATAGAGCGAGGTTTCGTATTATTTAGTTCCAAGAAAAGACATATGACAATGTTGTTTCCAATACAAATGATAAAAAACAATGTGTTTTCATTAGAATTAACTATAATGTTCTTGATTTTCCGTTTATATTAACGATGGAAGATGTACACGTAAAACCGCTCTAATCCGGCTGAAACATCGATATATGCAATAAAAACCGAACTTCTCCCCTTTTCAATATCTTACTCAGTATTTTAACGAGAAACAAATAGATGATTGAAAATGAAGTATTTAAGGTTATTATCTAATCAATTATGTGTTTGCATCATTTTTATCGTATATATATGAATTAAAACCCATGGACTGAAAATTCACAAAAACGTGGAAAACGGTAAAATATTGCCTAATTCGATGATATTTTGTTTAAATCACATGAAGGAAAAGGAGATGATAAACGTCAAAATATTGCTATATGCGATGATTTTTCGTACGAAACAAAATGCAAGAAAACTTGCTTAAAATGCAATATTATGCGAAATTCTGAGATTTGAAGGCCAAATTACATATCGTGATACTACATGAAATAGTATCGAAATATTGGTAAAAATGAATATATTTACGTAATATCAAACTACATGAAAAACGTGAAAAAAGTCACTATATAACCATATTTGAGGATTTTAACTTCAAATCATAGAGCTAGGTTTCGTATTATTTAGATCCAAGAAAAGACATATGACAATGTTGTTTCCAATACAAATGATAAAAAACAATGTGTTTTCATTAGAATTAACTATAATGTTCTTGATTTTCCGTTTATATTAACGATGGAAGATGTACACGTAAAACCGCTCTAATCCGGCTGAAACGTCGATATATGCAATAAAAACCGAACTTCTCCCCTTTTCAATATCTTACTCAGTATTTTAACGAGAAACAAATAGATGATTGAAAATGAAGTATTTAAGGTTATTATCTAATCAATTATGTGTTTGCATCATTTTTATCGTATATATATATGAATTAATACCCATGGACGGAAAATTCACAAAAACGTGGAAAACGGCAAAATATTGCCTAATTCGATGATATTTTGTTTAAATCACATGAAGGAAAAGGAGATGATAAAGGTTAAAATATTGCTAAATTCGATGATTTTTCGTACGAAGCAAAATGCAAGAAAACTTGCTTAAAATGCAATATTATGCGAAATTCTGAGATTTGAAGGCCAAATCACATATCGTGATACTACATGAAATAGCATCGAAATATTGGTAAAAATGAATATATTTACGTAATATCAAACTACTTGAAAAACGTGAAAAAAGTCACTATATAACCATATTTGAGGATTTTAACTTCAAATCATAGAGCGAGGTTTCGTATTATTTAGTTCCAAGAAAAGACATATGACAATGTTGTTTCCAATACAAATGATAAAAAACAATGTGTTTTCATTAGAATTAACTATAATGTTCTTGATTTTCCGTTTATATTAACGAGGGAAGATGTACACGTAAAACCGCTCTAATCCGGCTGAAACGTCGATATATGCAATAAAAACCGAACTTCTCCCCTTTTCAATATCTTACTCAGTATTTTAACGAGAAACAAATAGATGATTGAAAATGAAGTATTTAAGGTTATTATCTAATCAATTATGTGTTTGCATCATTTTTATCGTATATATATGAATTAAAACCCATGGACTGAAAATTCACAAAAACGTGGAAAACGGCAAAATATTGCCTAATTCGATGATATTTTGTTTAAATCACATGAAGGTAAAGGAGATGATAAACGTCAAAATATTGCTATATTCGATGATTTTTCGTACGAAACAAAATGCAAGAAAACTTGCTTAAAATGCAGTATTATGCGAAATTCTGAGATTTGAAGGCCAAATCACATATCGTGATACTACATGAAATAGTATCGAAATATTGGTAAAAATGAATATATTTACGTAATATCAAACTACATGAAAAACGTGAAAAAAGTCACTATATAACCATATTTGAGGATTTTAACTTCAAATCATAGAGCGAGGTTTCGTATTATTTAGTTCCAAGAAAAGACATATGACAATGTTGTTTCCAATACAAATGATAAAAAACAATGTGTTTTCATTAGAATTAACTATAATGTTCTTGATTTTCCGTTTATATTAACGATGGAAGATGTACACGTAAAACCGCTCTAATCCGGCTGAAACATCGATATATGCAATAAAAACCGAACTTCTAACTTTTCAATATCTTACTCAGTATTTTAACGAGAAACAAATAGATGATTGAAAATGAAGTATTTAAGGTTATTATCTAATCAATTATGTGTTTGCATCATTTTTCTCGTATATATATATATATGAATTAATACCCATGGACGGAAAATTCACAAAAACGTGGAAAACGGCAAAATATTGCCTAATTCGATGATATTTTGTTTAAATCACATGAAGGAAAAGGAGATGATAAACGTTAAAAT